>NC_025998.2:132667306-132757886 GCF_000442705.2 Elaeis guineensis
AATAAATGTTATAAATAGATCATAATAATACTTTCTTATCAAAGGGTAGTTTAGTAAAATATCGTCCATTCTTTTTCCATTCCTTCTATACCAAACAGAGGAGGAATCATTCTATCCATCTTCTATGTTTATCAAACAGAAGGAGGATGATGATCAAAATCATTATCATCCATCATTCTATGTTTACCAAAAGATAGGAGGATGGATGGTGTTGCGGCAATCTCTTGTCGCTGTCGTCGGTGAAGAGCACTGCAGATAAAGTCTCACAGATCAGAGTTGTGCCAGGGAGATCCTTCGATGCTTAAGTCAAAGAGGGCTTGTGAACAGCAGATAAAAATATTTAGAGCACAGAGTCTTCACCCAGAATTACCTTATCCATACTGTTCGTTTATTTTCTTTTTATAGATGATTCTGATGTAACATTGAATACATATCCCGCTTTTATGGTGCTAAATTATGGACCATAGTATAGAGTTAATAAACTATTTATTCTCATTAATGATCATGGCACGCAGTCGATAACGTTCATAATGGTAGGGTATATTGAGCAGATAGGCCGACTATATATCGGTAATACTGATAAGTCGTAGTAACCTTGAATGAGCATCGACTGGTAACTCTGATATGTCGATAATCTTTGGTCGGAGTTAACCAAATTATTAGTTGATGGTTGATAGTAGCCGACTATCGATCGGTCAGTCGATTGTGAGTCGGCTAATGTGTTCATGCAATCGATGTAGAGTCGGAGTCGGGGTCGGTTGACTTATCCCAATAGTTGCCCCCCACTTTCAATCTAAAGTGGTCCAACATATATATTGTCATGTGATCTGTTACGTTGGATGAAGGAGTCGTCATGTGTTGCCTCGAACCCCGACTTAACTGCTGGTCTTATGATTTTTTGAGCACGAGAGTTCTTCGGTTGTTTTATCGTTTCAGTAGCTGCAGAATCATTATTGGGCTATTATTTCGATAGGATAATTCGATACGACATCATTTCCAAAAAAATAATTCAGCGTCGAATGATACGATTCTGACTAGTAGATCTTGGCCATATATCCGAACATCATTGGTCGGAGCTGTTCACGCAGATGACGGTAAGGTGGCACGATCAAGAGCAGGTGCGTTGAACCGTCTGATCAATGGTCAGTCCGGATGTTGCCACGTATCATCATCTGATGAGATTCTGATTTTACCGATTTCATCTGGACCGTTGATGGATCCTATATATATAGGGTCACTTTCAGTCAAACTTTTACTTTGCATTTTGTCACCATTCTCAGCTGCGAAAGCTTTGTTGGAAGATCGCCCCATTACCAGAGAGCTCCAGGGTTTCTTCTTCACTTCTTTTTTTGGCTTTCAGGTCAAATTTTTTTATCCTTTTCCTTGAGTTCGTCTCTCCTTTTCATTTTAGGGTCTTCTTTAGTTTTCCACCTTTTATGGCTAGGGCTTTTCTTCTCGAGATAGTCGATCGATGAATCCGGCCGACGAATCTCCTTCAGGTCTGAAAGTGGAAGCTTCTTCCCTGTTCGAACCTAATGTTGAGTGGTTTGGAAGTAATATCGTATCTCGAAGCAGTATCAGCTGTTTGCTCCTGGCTTTGATGGTCGGATGAACTCCCATCCTTGGATTAGGTTGCCTTCTACGTTGAAGACCTTCAGATCGATCTTCAATTTTTAATTCTGGAGTTTGTTTAAAATTTGCTTGACTATTACAGTCTTTGCCCTGCTCAGTTGGCACTAAACTCAGTCTGATTGATAATTAGTTTTGCTTTGTTGTGTCAGCTTATACCAACGAACCTCGTCCTTTCCTTTTTTTAACTTTCTTTCTTCTTCATCCCTATCCTAATGCCAAGTGTTGGTGATTTTTCAATCCGAGAAAATGTCTTTCCTTCATCACTGATCTTTCATCATCTATTCATGGATGGAAGAACCAATTCTTCTTTGTTTCCTCTCCTTTTTCTTGGGACTTTCCTTCACGTTGGGGTGATCCAAGGATCGGCCCAAACGAGAATAGTCGGATGGAGGTCGACGATCGAAAAGATTTTCATCGATTGAAGGATATGATAGTTCCACCGTAGAGAAAGCTGATGACTGAATAAGCTCTCTACGATGCGGCCTTAGTTCGATCACTTCCTTAGGTATTGCATAGTTGATCACTTTCATTTTTTTTTGTTTTTGAACTGTACTGACTTCCTTTTTTTGATTACAGCCATACAGCCAGAGACATGAGTATTGGCCATCAATATTCGTCAGCATGCTGCCAAGAAAAGGCATCATCCAAAGCTGGACCTTCCGACCATCGAAGAGGAGTCGGGCAGTCGCTTCATTGTATCAGCGAGAGAATCTGACGTACCGTCGGTGTTAGTTTTGAGTCAGTTTTGGTATTGTCAGTTCCGACAATGCTCCCTGAGGTACCGTCCATTGAAGCTGGGGTAGTAGAAGAAGATGGAGCTATAGCAGTACCATCGACAGCTCCACCAGTTGAAGTTCGGATCGTGATGAAAGTCATGGTCAAGCAATCGATGGCTACGTTGGTCATTCCTCTAGTGGAACCATCTTGGGCATAGTCGAGTTCGATTTCTCTACATTCTCAAGTGCGGGGCTACCGACAGGAGATTGGAGAAAGGCACCGACGACTTCGACAGATGATGGATCGTCGGCAGGCCACTCAGTTCTTTTCGATATCAGAGTTTCTGAGGGTGAGTCAGCCTTGGCCAATCCGATATTAGCTAGATGGCTCGTCCAAACTGCTCTTCTCCAATGATCAGAAGAACAAAAAAACTGAACTGTAGCCGAGATGTTCTTTTCTTTTTATTTGACGATACTCGAGGTAAGTTCTTCAATATTTTTTTTTGATCTGATCTGATTTATCTTCTGCTTTAGTGAGCGCATGATATGCACGACCTAAAGGTCGGCTATCAGAAGGTTGCTGAGTTAGATCAGACCTGGATAGACAAGGTGGCAGCCGTCAATGCTGAGAAGATGGCTGCCCTTGAACAACTCCAAGCGGCGACTGAATGGGAGGCGAAGCTTCAGGAGAAAGTCTCCCGTCTGATCGTCGATCTTCAATCTTTTGGAGCCGAACTTGAGTCAGCTCACAAGAACATCTTGTCTCTTGAGTCACGAATCAAGAGCAAGAAGCACTCCATCCACCGGCTTCGATGAGAAAGGGACAGCTACATCGACGAACTCGAAACCGAATGTGAAAGACATCGGGCCACCCTGAAAAGGTTGGCTCTGGCTCATGATGAATCGGCTTCCGCAAGAACTGACACAGAGTTGGCGAGAGCAGAGGCAGAGTCAGCAAGAGAAGCTTTGAACCAAGCCGTCGAGAACTTCAAAAACTCTAAAAGTTTAAAGAAGAAATCTTCAAAGGCAGGTTGCTTCTTATTGCATCGAATATGAAGACGGTCGAGATGCTGTCAAAAAGCTGTACCCAAATTTGGACTTGAGCAGCATCATCCCTCCTATCTCGAAAGATGAAGCTGCTGGAGAAGAAGCTGTGCTGATTGAAGATGCCGCACCGACTGCTGAAGATGGTGCATCGACTGCATCAGAAGATGTTCTAGTCACTGATGCTGCATCAGAACAAGGAGATGGGGACGACGATTGATGATTAGTGTAGTATTTTTATCTTCTTTTTGTAATAAAAAATTTTTGTAATCGAACTTCGATCAAACTTTGTAATCTTCTTTTCAATGAATGAATGGAAGAAAATTTTTCTAAATTCCAACTCTCTTTTCTGTGTTTGCAATGTCATAGTTTTACTATTTAACTATCGAACATCGATCGACAAGCCGAACGTTCATTAGTACTTGTAGAATTCATTTGTTAGTCGAATGTTAATATACATACTTTACTTTTAGGTATTAGAATAAACAGTAATAAACCAAATATCCTTCGACCGACCATAGTCAAGTCGATATAATTTCAATATGTCTGGATCGTATTAGCATAATATTTTGCTTAGTTAAAACTAAGTCGGCATAATAATCATTCGACTAAAGTCAGCTTTTACCGTAAAAAGTTGAGATATAGTCGGTATTGAGATACAGTTGGTATTTTAATTTTTATAGTGAAAGCTGAAATATAATCAATATATCAATTTTTACAGTGAAAAATCGAAATATAATCGATAGGTGCTGACCGTCTATCTATCGGTCTAAAATCACTTTATAGTTGGTCGAAACTTTTGTGATTCTGAAATTCAATATTTTATTCTGAATACTGTATATATGAACAGCTTTATTGATAATATATCTTTATGTTGTCAGCATTTCATGTTTGAGGAATAACTGCTCCCTCAAGGGTTTCTAGCCGATATACATCCGGTCTAAGTATTTCGATTATTCTGTAAGGTCCTTCCCAATTTGGAGATAATTTTCTCTGATTCAGAGATAATTTTCTTTGGTTCAGAGATTTTGAGACTTCGACTTTTTTAGGATCAGATCTCTTAGACAGAAGACCCTCGGCTAACTTTTACATTATAATACCAGTTTCTCTTTGCCGATATACTGCCATCCGAACTTGAGCTTGCCGTTGGACTTTTGAAAGCAAGTTTAGATTAGCTCTCCGACATTC
Source organism: Elaeis guineensis (assembly GCF_000442705.2). NCBI lineage: Eukaryota > Viridiplantae > Streptophyta > Magnoliopsida > Arecales > Arecaceae > Elaeis > Elaeis guineensis. The sequence continues at coordinate 132,671,887 of NC_025998.2, forward strand.
TGAATTGCTCGGCTCATTGTATTGTTCTACTCTTGTTAATGGTAGTTCGATCTCAAATGAGATCATCGCTTTTGTTCCATAAGCTAGATTGAATGGCGATTCTCTTGTTGGTATGTGAGGAGTCATTCAGTATGCCCATAAGATCGGATATAATTTTTCTATCCAGAGGTCTTTAGTTTTATTTAGTATGATTTTGAGTCCATAAAGAATTATTCAGTTTGTTACCTCCATCTCTCTATTAGATTGTGGATGGCTGACTGATATTAGTTTGTGCGTAATATGAAATTTCGTACAGAACTCTGTGAACTTAGAATTATCAAATTACTGACCATTGTCACTAATAATGGTATGTGATAGACCGAATTTGTATATAATTAATTTTTGAATGAAGTCTTCCATTTTACTCTCAGTGATTTATGCCAGAGGTTCAGCTTCCCCCACTTAGTGAAGTAATCGATGGCGATCACTATGAACTTTCTCTGACCAGATATCGGAAGGAAAGGACCAAGTATGTCAATTTTTATTATGCGAAGGGTCATGGTGCAACAATTGATGTTAACTGACTGACCGATTGGTGTTGTATATTTATATATTTCTGACATGGTTTACACCTTCGAACAATTTGAGTTGTATCTTTCTTCATGGTAGATCAATAATATCCTTCTCGTAGGACCTTGTAAGCTAGAGATTTGCCCCCAAATGATTTTTATAAATCTCTTTATGAACTTATCTGAGTGCATGTCGGCATCTGTCGGTCTCAAATACTTCAGTAAGGGAAGAGAGAACGATCTCTTGTATAATTGATCATTCATCAAAATGTATTATGAGTCCATCCATCTGAGTCGTTTGACTTCTGATGGATCCATAGGAAGAGTTCCATCTGTCAAATACTGGACAATCAGATCCATCCAGCTTGATTTATCAGTGATTTGTAGTACTTCCTCGACTTTATCAATATTCGGTTGTTTAAGGTATTTGATGAATGTCCGACCTAGCGAGTTGAAAGAAGTGATTACGAGTCACGAAAGTGCATTGGCTCGAGTATTTTTTGTCTTTGAAATGTGAAAGATCTCAAAATATTTTAGGATTGATGTAAGATCCTTCATCTTCTGAAGATACTTCATCATAATGGGGTCTCGGACTTCAAACTCACCCTTAACCTATCCAGCAATCAGTTGTGAGTCAGTGAAGACCTTCAGATTGTCGATATCAAGCTCTTTGATAATTTTTAAGCCGGTCAAGAGTGTTTTATATTCGGTTTGATTATTTGAAGCTTTAAAGTTGAATCGAAGGACATATTCAGTAATAATTCCTTCGAAATTGGTGAGGATGAGTCCGGCTCTGCTGCCCTGTGCATTAGATGCTCCATCAATATGTAGCATCCATACCGACGTTAAGTCAGATTTGAGAATCACGGTCTGCTTTATTTTGTCGTTAGCTTCATCCTCAAGTTTATTATCAGGTATTGTACACTCGATGATAAAGTCGGCCAAAACTTACACTTTCATTGATGGATGTGGATGATATTCTATATCAAATTTGTCAAGCTTTATTGTCCACTTTGCCATTCGATCTGATATATCAGATCGGTGCAAGATTGCCTTCAACGACTGATCTGTCAAGATGATAATAGGGTGTACTTGAAAATATGGGCGAAACCATTGCGATGATATGATTAGAGCATAGATCATTTTTTTCGCTATTGAATATCTCACTTCGATATTGTGAAGTATTTTGCTAGTATAGTAGATCAGTCATTGAATTCAATTTTTATCTTCTTAGACAAGCACCGAATTTACTGCCTCCGTCGATGTCATCAAGTAGAGATACAAAATTTCTTCAACCTTTGATTTTGTAAGCAGTGGTGGAGATGTAAGGATCTTTTCAAGTCTTTGAAGGACTGTCGACACTCATTTGATCATGAAAAGTCTTTTGCTTGCCTTAAGATTTTGAAAAAGGACAAGCATCTTTTTATCGATCTTGAGGTGAATCGGTTGAGTACGGTGATCCTTCCATTGAGTTGCTATATCTCTTTCTTGAAACTAGGATGCTTCATATTGATGATAGCTTTTATTTTCTCAAAATTGGCCTCGATTTTTCGTTGAGATACAAGAAATTCGAAGAACTTCTCAGAAGTTACTCCGAATGCACACTTTGTCAGGTTCAATTTCATCTGATGTCATCAAAGTGTGCTGAAGATTTTTCTAGGTCCCGAATATGATTAGTAGCTTGAGGATTTTTTACCAGTATGTCGTCCACATATGCTTCCATATTTCATCCGATCTGTGTCTTAAAGATTTTGTTGACTAACAGTTGATATGTGGCTCTAGAATTTTTTAAATCGAAAGGCATTACTTTATAGCGGTAGATACTTTTGTCAGTTATGAAGGCTGTGTGTTTCTCATCTTCGGATGTCATCTGAATCTGATTGTAGTCTGTAAAGGCATCCATGAAGCTTAAGAGTTGGTGTCCCGAAGTCGCATCAGCTAGTTAATCAATCTTTGATAAAGAAAAACTATCTTTCAGATAATCTTCATTCAGATTTATGTAGTCGATGTAGATTGTTTATTTTTCATTGGCCTTTCTTACCATCACTATATTAGTGAGCCAATCGGGATAAGTAGCTTCTCTGATGAAGCCAGCTACGAGGAGCTTGTCGACCTCTTCGTCGATGACCTTCTGTCTTTTAGGAGCAAAAGATCTTTTCTTTTGTCTCACCGACTTAATCTTTAGATCAATGTTTAGTCGATGGATTATTACTAAGGAGGAATGCCGGCATATCAGTAGTCGATTAAGCAAAAATATCAATGTTTGCCCTGAGTAGATTTATTAGTTGCTGTTGCTCCGTATCAGATAGCTGTGATCCAATTTGGATCATTTTCTCAAAATCTTCTTCTTTTAGTGGGATGGAAACTAATTATTCGGTTGGTTCACCCCATTCTTCATTCTCTCTTTGGTATAATTTATCAATGTATAAAGAGTCTTCAGGTTGATTATTTTGTATGAAAACTAGGAAGCAGCATCAGATAAGTTGTTGATCTCCATACATCTCTCAGACTCTATTTCTTATCGAGAATCAGACTAGTAGATGATAAGTCAAGATTACTACTCTCAGGGCATTCAAATCAGGTTGTCCGAGTATGGTATTATAAGTCGAGAAAATCGGACAACCGTAAATATCACGAGAACAATACTTTGTTATGGTTCAATTTCTACGGTTAATGAAAAATAATTTCTCCCTCCACAGTGACTGCATTTCCTATGAAACCGATCAATAGCATCGAGATTCTTTTAAGTCGATCAGTCGGTAGTCGCATTCGAGAGAAAGTCGAGTAAAACAAAACATCCATCGAGCTTTCATTATCCACTAAATTTTTTTTACATCATTATTAGCTATCATTGTCGAAACAATGATAGTATCATCATGGAGAGTTTGTATTCTTCGAACATCATCTTTCGAAAAGATAATTACATTGTCGAGTCGTCATTTCTTCACCAACTCTTTTTTGGAAGTTGCCTCACAGTTCTTCTATTGCCCGAAGATCATTTTGATTACTCTCATCGTTGGTTGATTGTTGATTATCTTCTCAGCTTGCGGTTGAAGTTGTTGGTCGATGGGTGGTTGAGTCGGACGATCACGTCAAAATTTTTTAAGGTAGCCTCATCTAATTAGGGCTTTTATCTCATCCCTGAACTGGATATACTATTCGATATCATGACCGTGATCACGATGGAACCAACAGTACTTCTTCCTATCTCTGCTCCTTGATGGTGCTTTCATTGGTGGGGGATGTTGTAAGTATTTTTCTCCTTCGATCTCCATCAGGATCTGCGTACAGAAAGCAGAGAGAGGAGTGTAGGGGTTATACTAGACATAGTTGTTCGGCTTCGGACTCCGTCGTCGAGGTGAAGCTCTTTTAGTGATAGTCAGCCTTCGATTGGAGTTTTATTTTTTTTTAGTTTCTTCTTCTGACCTTTTTCATCTGTTTGGCGTCGATCAGAAGTAGCTTCATTCGTGCGAATGTACTTATACGTGCACTCCAGAAGTTCAACATAGGTCCAAGAGAGAGTTTTATCTAGAGAGTAAATAAATCTGGATCCCCTCAGATCTCTCTTCATGGCCGATATAGTCATGTCTTCGTTGAGATCCCTGACTTCAAGTGTGGCCGTATTGAAGCGAGCCACAAAGTCCTTCAATGTCTCTGTCTCACCTTACTTGATTGAGAAGAGACTGTCAGATATCCATGACGGCCTTCGACTAGTGCTGAAGTGGGCTATGAAAGAATACTCGAACTGCTCGAAAGAGTTAATGCTCTCCGACTGAAGTCCGAAATATCAGGCTCGAGCAACCTTCTGAAGAGTTGTCAGAAAGTCAATGCATAAGAGGGCATCGGTTGCCCCCTGGATCATCATGAGAGCCTTATAGCTCTCCAGATAGTCGATTGGGTCGGTGGAGCTATCGTATGACTCCATCAACGGCATCTTGAATCGAAAGAAAATTGGTTCATCCAAGATGCACCGAGAGAGAGGCTCGACAGTGTAGAAGTCATGATCATTGGAGGACTTCCAACCTTCCACCTGAAATCAGACGAGCTGACGATCAATTTTTCTGAATTTGCATTTATAGTCATTAAGTCATCGTTGGAAAACTCCAGGGGTGGAACCCCCTTAAGAGATCAAAGAAGGAGAAGTAGAAGGTGTCCGCGATCGTTTCTCCTTCTAGATATTATGTGCACGAGAAGGAGAGGAAGAACGCCATGAATGATGAGTGGTACGGTGAGAGTGTCGAGACGGTCGCTCTGGAGATGAGGAGGGTGAGCACTGCGGAGGATGGCGGCTATGCCTAGATGATACTAATTGAGCCACCAGTTGCTCTACTAGTGGTTGCTGCTGCTGCTGGATTTGTTGCTACTGGAGGCTTTGAACCATCTTTATCAAAATCTTCATTTGCTGCATAAGTGCAGCAATCTGTGCGTCCATGGTGACCATAGGATATGAGAAACTAGGCTTTGCCATCAGAGGTGGGGGAGGAACATCTTATCTCACCTATCCAGTCGAATGTTGTACTCTAGTTCTTGACATGGTTGGCTGTAGTTGCCCTCTACCTGACGCGCCAATCTGTTGTGGCCAATCTTTTGTCGCCTGCCGTCGGTGAAGAGCACCTGCAAGATAAAGTTCTCACAGACCAGACTCGTGTCCAGTGGAGACCCTTCGATAAAGTCAGAGAGGGGCTTGGCGAATAGCAGATAAAAATATTTAGAGTGACAGAGTCTTCGTCTAGAATTGTCTTATCTATTCTGTTCATTTACCTCCCTTTTATAGATGATTCTGATGTAACCGTCGAATACGTGGTCCTGCTTTTTATGGCGCTAAATTATCGGACCATAATCATGGAGTTAATGGACTGTTTATTCTCATTAATGTCTGTGATACTAGTCGATAATCGTTCATAGCGGTTAGGATATGTTGAGCAGATAGACCGACTATATGTCGGTAATACTAATAAGTCGGTAGTAGACCCAAATGAGCATCGATTGGTAATTCTGATATGCTGATGATCTTCGATCGAAAGTTAACCAAATTATTAGTTGATGGTTGATAGTAGCCGATTATCTGTCGGTCAGTCGATTATGAGTCGGCATAATGTGTTCATATGATCGATGTAGAGTCAGAGTCGGGGGTCGGTTGACTTGTCATAACAGATAAATTTTCTATTCATCCATCCTCTCTCCTATCCGTCTTTTCTTCCTTATCCATCTTTTCTCCAATCCATCCTCTGTTTGGTTCATCTGTCCTCCCTCCCATCCATCATTCCTTTCTCATCCATCCTTCCTTCAATCAATCCTTCATATTAAATAGAGCATCAGAGTCCACACAAATCTCATTTTGGAATGTGAAAGCAGCCCGGCACGATCATAGTTTCCTACAAGAAAAAGACTTGTATGATGCGCAGGAAGTGAAATAACACGTAGGAAGCCCATTACATCATATACATTAGCAAATCTCACATACTTGAGCAATCCTATTACAGTTACTATTATAGCCCAAGCCCAAGCCCGATTTAAAAGACCCAAGCCTATTCAAAAAAAAAAAAATAGAGAAAAAATCGGGAAGAAGACTCCCGATAGGAGTCTTCTTCTCCGATGAGACCCGGGCGAAATGGAAGTCCTAGGACCTCTCGAAGTCCTAGGGCCCTCTATAAAAAGACCTTCCCTTTCCCTAGAAATCGATCATCGGCCCTCTTCCCCTCTCCTTCTCCCTGATTTTTTGATTTGGAGCTGCGGACACTCCTCTTGTTCTCGCCGTGATTGCTCGCCGGTGGGGTCACCGGAGGCCGAGGTGAGTTTCCCTTCTCTTCCTCTCTTCCTTCCCCTTCCTCCTGTGCCTTTGTGCGCGGCTGCCGGCGACGGGAGTCGCCGATTCTTGATCAAAAAAGAGACCCCTGTTTTGGCCTCTTTTTCTTGAATTTTCTGGTGCCGGCGATCGCAATCGACCGCCGACCATGCCTCTCCGTGACCGGGGGAGTGGCCCCCCTCTGCCGCCGGCCTCCACCGTGGCGGCCGCGGCCTGAATGGTCCGACAAAGGAGGGGACTGCCGGTCCCCTGTTCGGCCTGGAAGGAGCTCGAAAGAAGAAGAAGAAAAAAGAGAAAAGAGAAGAAAAGAAAAGAAAAGAAAAGAAAAGAAAAGAAAAAGAAGAAAAAAGAGAAAAAGAAAAGAAAAGAAAAGAAAAAAAAAGAAAAAGAAGAAAAAAGAGAAAAGAAAAGAAAAGAAAAGAAAAAAAAATATATATATACATATATAATAAATAAATAAATAAATAAATAAATAAATAAAAAAGAGAGAGAGAGTTTCTCTCTCTTCTCTCTCTTCTTTCAGTCTGAACCCTTACTTCTCTCTCTGGAATTGGACTTTCTCTCTCTACTTTTTCTCTAGATTATTTCTCTCTCTTGATGGATTTCTCTCTCTCTAAAGTTATTCCTCTAGGATTAGCATAGTGTAAGGCTTCATTTGATGATTTTGATCGAGTTTAGGGAAGAGTCTGATTTTAAGTGAGATCTTGATTTAGAATTTATTTAGATTGAATTTTGAATTAAAATTAATATAAAAATATAATTTTAGATAATAGGCACTGAAGAATCTTCTAGAAGTTAGTCGATCTATTCATTCAGTGCTCCGTGAAAGGTAAGTAATGAATCATCTTCTCGAGATATTTCATATTTATTCTGAAAATAAATAATTATTCTCTAAAATTATGCATGAATTATGAATTATGTTTTGAAAGAAAGTACTTTTGAAATATTATGGTATGTCGATTATGCACATGTTCAGTGAAATATTTATGATATATTATGATACAAAGTGTTTTGATACAGATCGGATTTATGCTCTTAGCCTAACTATGTTTTAGTGGGCTCCGTCAATGGAGATTATTCGTTGGTACTCAGTGGACCCTGCCAGTGGGGGTTGTGCGCTGGTGTTTGTGGACCCTGCCAGTGGGAGTTGTGCGCTGGTATTCTGTGGACTCCACTAATGGGGGTTAAACATTGGTCATAGTCGAGGCTGTTGAGTTACGAGTGTTTTGAATCGAATTAGATTTATTATTATATTATATGTGAATATTTAAAAATATTGGATTTGCATTAAATCAACATGAAATATATTTTTATATTTAATTATAATATTATTCTTGAAAATTATATAATATCTGAAATATCTAGTTGAGATATTTGTTACTTACTGGGCTGTCTAGCTCATTACCTTTCTTTCTATTTTTCAGATTCAGATAATTAATTTCGAGTGTGGGAAGAAATATGGGGACAGAGCTTTTAGAGGCGAGATTTAGCATTGTCAACTTCATTGAACTTAGATCTATTATTTTATTTTTAGTAAAAATTTATTGGATGTAAGATACTTATTTTAATTACTTGAATTAAAGTTGAATAATAATTATTTGAATTTATTCCGCTGTGATGCATTGATATCGTGATGAGATGCCTTGCATGCTTATGGAGAGAGTTCTTCATAAGTATGCGGCGGTTGCCGCGACCTCCTGCTCGCGATCTCGGGCCGGGAGCGTGACAGTTACCATAAAGTATCATTCAAATACAAAAATTCTTGTTCATTAACAAAGCATTTGAAGTATGTCAATCACTAAATAACAAAGGATGAACTTAATATTCTTTTATCGCCAAAAATATCATTGCGATTATCAAACTTATACTAAAATGATGATATATGACAACCATGACCTGGATGCATCTCTTCAATCCTTTGTTCGGTAAAACAAAATTTTGAGGTAATATGAATGAAATCAGTAATTTTAGTTAAGAAATATTTTACAATCAACTTTGTCATCTTTCATTCCTTCTTGCTCAACTAATCGCCATATTTACATACTTGAAAAAGTTTTCATCTGTGACATTGTGCATTGCAACTTAAAATCCATCTGCCAAATGCTGAACGATGATATGGCTTGGTATGATGAACATGTATGGATAATAATCTCTTGAAGTCACATTCGTGCATCTTCTTCATTGCTTCTTCCTGCAAATAATGTTATAACATTCAAATAAAAGTTTTTAAATCAATATATTTATAGTTATTCCAGTAATTTTTTACTTGAGTCAGGGGCCGCCTGACAATCAACTCAGCATTCTTGTCAAAAACTATGAATATTCAACCTCCCAGTTAAGTCCATTACCTCGAGAAGTATCTTAAGTTTTTACAATGCATTACATTGTGCCCTGCCTCCAGTATATCTCTCCAATATAACACTAGGTTTTATATTAATAATGAATTACACAATTGGCTCTATTTATGTCACCACTCTTTTTTTTTTTTTTTAATGTATAGATGAGAAACACATGCAATGATTCTAAAATATGGACACCGGAAATATTAAATGATGAATGTCAAATTCTCGACATAATATGTTAATAAATTTCATGAATTGCCATGAAGTAGAAAGTGGGTATCTTGTGTAATTTTAGTGCGACACATTTAATTTTCGTACATCAGCTAATAATCCAAGACCTTGATACTAATTATAGAAAATATTGCCAACTATTCTCTTGTAATTAACCTTAAGAACAAATTGTCTTGCTTAAAAAATTATCAAAATTATAACTTAATAATATAACAATTATGTTAAATTTTATCATGTCTACATCTCCATTGTTTCCTTTATTTCTGGATTTATTACTATCTTATTAAAGATAATTGTAGATAAACTGTCACGCCCCGAACCCAACATCCGGATCGGATACGTGATGGCCGCACACTCCTTAGAGCAAGCTCTAAAGAATATACAAAGCCAAATTAAATCATTATAATCTTATCAACCATAATATTTAATGTCAATAATAATTCATAAAACTTACATAATTACAATTAACATTCCTTCAATCCTCTGATCAGGTATCAATCTATGCATCCGCTCACTCATAAATTCATACCATAGTCAATCATGAACATCTTGTAACTCTGAGAAGAAAAGAAAGATAAAGAGATGTGAGCTTTACAGCCCAGTAAAAATTTCCATATCACACCAATATAATAATATAATCTGAAAATAAAGATAAGCAATAACACATAAAAGTTGATGTTCACTGTCCAGAATATTGCAAACATTTATAGATTATCTGTTTTATCAAAAGAGATGCATTATCATATGTTAATAAGTGAAACAATTTTATTCAACGATTGTTTTATGTCTTATCTTTCTATTTTCTTCTATTATCATATCGTTTTTAATCCTTTTCTTTTTGGCTTTGGCTTTGGACTACCAGGATCATGCGACGATCTTTTATTCGGATCAATTTCTGTGATCTTCCTTGGATCGAAATATTCATGATCTTTCTCGAATCAAAGTGGCCATAATCTTTCTCGGATCAAATTATTCATGATCTTTCTCGGATCAGATTCTTCCACACATAAGCCTGTGGGGGCTGTCCCAGACATAAGCTCCTGACAGGCTATTCCACATGACAAGACCAGTCCAAACTATATTTTTCTTTCTTTTCATTTTCATAAAATTATAATATTTGACTTCATTAATCAATTCAAATTTTACAGTGTAATAAATATGTCATACCCATATAATCATGCCATCAATCGCTGATACATATGTATTGATATAACATACTCATGCTCAAAATCACATAAATAAATAAGTGTCTCAGATATAACAAATTCATCAATCTCAAATCCAACGATGCAAAATCAATGAGATAAAACCAACGATAAAATAACATATATAATGATGATCATGTACAGGGATTCTTACCTTTACCGGTGACTGATTCAAGTATAGAAATCAATGTTCTTCTTTGATTTATGAATTTCTTTAATAAAATATTTCATTCGATATCATATGCAGACAATCATCTCTTCATAACCCTAATCAAATATAAAAATCATATATGGAAAAATTATCCGATAATCAATCCTAATAACACAAATCTAGGACTTTTTCAAGATTAACCAAAATTAGAATTTATCTAAGTATCTGGATCCTCCACTGATTCATAAGACTTTTAGAGAGAGAAAATCTATGAAGAGAGAGAAAATTCTAGAGAGAGAAAGTAGAGAGAGAAAGTGGAGAGAGAATCTTCGTATCCTTCAGATGAGGCAATCATGGTCGAGATCATCAGAGGTCCTATCAGGGTGACTTAATATGAATCAAATGTTATAAATTTCGAATAGGATCGGACTGGGATCAGATCTAATGCATGAATTTTGGAGCAATCTCAAATCAACATATTTTTATTTCAAATTTATCCTAGGATCTGTGATGCAATCAGAGAGAGAGTAGGAAGACCTTAGAGAGATAAAATCCATAAGGAGAGAGAAAGGTCTAGAGACAGAATTTAGAGAGAGAAAATGTAGAGAGAAGGTAGAGAGAGGAGAGAGGAAAGAGAGAGAAAGGAGAGAGAGGAGAGAGGAAAGAGAGAAAGGAGGGAGAGGAGAGAGAGAAAATTTTTCTCTCTTCTTCTTTTTTTTATTTTTTTTCTCTTTCTCTTTTTCTTTTCTTTTTCTTCTTCTTTCTTTTTTTTTTCTTTTTCTTTTCTTTTCTTTTCTTCTTCTTCTTTTCCTTCTTCTTCCCACGGCCTCTTCTCTTGGGTTGAAACAGAGGACCGGCAAGTCCCCTCCTTTTGACCGACCGTTCGGGCCACGGCCGACACGGCGAAGGCCGACGGCAAAGGAGGTAACCCTCATGGGTTTAGAGATGCCAAACGGTGGTCGGTGGTGACCACCGACGTCGGAAAAATCGAAGAAAAACGGACAAAAGTAGAGGTTCATCCGCAACAAAATCCGGCGACTCCGGTCACCGACGAGCGTGTGTACCGGCACAGGAAGGAAAGGAGAGAAGAGAGGAAGGAGGAGGAGGCTCACCTTCGACACTGGTGAGGCTTTCCAGCGAGAAATTGAGACGGGCACAGTAAGGGTATCCGCAGTACTTTTCCTGACAATCACCGTCATTGACCCGAGATTCTCCGATGAGAGGGAGAGAGGAGGGTTCTCCTCCTTAAATAGAGCCGGAGGAGGCTCTTTCCGGCTCCGATTGGGAGCCGGTAAACGGAGGAAGAAGACTCCCAAGGGAGTCTTTTCACCTTTTTTTTTTTTTGTTATATGGGCTGTGGGCTGATTCTGGGCCCTATTGGCCGGGTGTTACATAAACCAAACCCTAAAAGAATTGAGAAAATCAATTTTTATTGCAATGCAAAAAAAAAAAAAAATTAGCAATGCTTCTTGGAAACCTAGAATTATGGACATTCCAACATGCTTCTTCTTTTTTTTTTTTTTTTTAGAGAGACTGAAGAGAGCATACACAATTATCAGTCATTTCTATTTGAATGCATAATTTGGATATCCAGCACAATCAAGAGAAGAGCATCACATTATTGGAGAATTTGCACTATAGATCAAGAGAACTTATTCTCTATACCACATACATCATAAAGCGGCGCACACTCCCACTCATAACTGCTCATTCTTATGGGTCTCGTTCATGAAGTGCATATCGAGAATAATTTCTCGATGAGAAGGAGATTCCGAGCAGGTCTTTTTCTCTCTCAAACCAAATAGCTTTCTACCCAAAAAAAAAAAAAAAAAAAAAAAAAAAAACACGTAGCTAGTCCCACTCCGGTGGGAACGGACTTTGAGCGTAACGCGGGTCGTCAGAGAATCCGAAACCGACATCCAGTTGCCGGGGGGAAAAAAAAAAAAAAAAAATGAAAGAAGAAAAAGACGAGGACGGGCCCGGCCAGCGGCCTAGCGCTATTTAAGTGAGCGCAGGCAAATATTCGGGGACGGTAGAACGAGCGGTGTAGAAGAGAGGGAAAATGGGGCTTTTGTTCTCTTCCCGAGCCAAACCCGCCGCCGCCGAGGGCGACTCCCACGTCGTCGCCATCCACTCCGAGAGTGCCTGGAACGATCATTGGAAGTCCCACAAGGACTCCTCCAAGCTGGTATTCTACTCCTCTCTTCCCTCCGGCCCCCATTTCATCCCATCCCTTCTACATTTTAATTACTATAATCGCTTCGTTTCTTGAGTTATCGATTTGTTAATGGCTTGATGGGCAAGATGGTGATCGATTTCTCGGCATCCTGGTGCGGGCCTTGCCGATTCATCGAGCCGGCCTTTAAGGCCATGGCAGCCAAGTACACTGACGTGGTCTTCGTCAAGATCGATGTCGACGAGCTCTCGGTATTGGATTTTTCTTTTATTCTTTTTAAAATAAAAAAAACTTTCTGGTTGCGGAGAGTGAGATGGGAGTAGGATTTGAGGTTTCAGAATTTTGATTTGATTTTTTTTTTCTTTTCTAAATAAAATTTTCAGGAGGTGTCGGAGCAGTGGAAGGTACAAGCGATGCCGACGTTCGTGCTGGTGAAGGGAGGGAGCGAGGTGGGGAGGGTGGTAGGCGCGCAGAAGGACGAGCTCGAGAGGAAAATCCAGCAGCTCAGGGTTTAGCAGGACGTGCTAAGGCTTTTACTTAACTATGTAATATATGTTGTGAACTTTGTTGCTGTCTCCCATCGTTAACCCTTCTCCTTCAATATAAAATACCTCTTAAATAAATGGGAAGAAGAACTTTTATCGAGATTGTCTGCTTATGGTTTTGTTAGAGCGGCCTATCTGCTCTCCTTTTCTTGTGTGGAATGCTAATTAATAGTGTTTATTAGATGAAAGCTCAAAATTCTTAGAGGAATGAGACATATGGTCCTTCACTCCATTTTTTTTTTTTTTTGGAAAATAATGGAGCCTGAGGATATGTATTAAGGAAACTAAAATAGATACAAAAAAGTAACTAATTACACAAAAGTGAATCAAAAGGACCAAAACCTACACAACCAGGAGTAAGAGCATGTAGAATTTATAGAAGAAAGGGGACAAGACCTATAAACAGAAAGAGCATCTGTGATGGCATAAATACAATTGTCATATAGCACCAAACAAGTAAATAATGATGCACCAACTTGTAGATATTTGTAATATCTCTGTAGAGTGCGAGAAGTTGGTAGTCGAAAGTAGATCCTGTAGTGTTCCAAGTTGTATGCAGCCACAAAATAACAGCAGAACCTTGAAGATATTGTAGCATTTGTGGATTGGGATATAGAACATGCATGATGACCATTGCATATCCAATAACATACAGTGAGAACTCTGATGATATAAAGCTGGCAACATGGGAAACTTAAGGTAATTGGAACATTGGAGGAATCATGAAAAAGCAGCCAATGAAGCCATAAGCTACACAGACTTATCCAGCCATGGTCCTTGACTCCAATTAACTTCACTCCAATTAAGGGCTTGCGTATGACGCTTATGAAAAATAAAGGCTGCCCGAATATTGATGGCTAGAAAGTTGCTGATTTTATTGGACCCTTTTGTTAGTGGTGCAAGAAAGTAAAATAATGTTGGATGCTCGAAGAAAGGCATCGGAGTACAAATTCAAAAACATATTTTATACATTGCATATATGACACATTAAGATGTGAAGTATGTTAGCATGATTTTAGGTGATGACATGATTCTTATCGATCAAATATTCTAGAGATCACATAACAACCACAATATTTTTTTATTAAATAAGGTTTCAAATATTTTTTTGTTAGCATGATTTCATACTATTTTTCTTTGTTAGTATGATTCTATATTAAGTGATATTATTTTTTTATATGAAGTCTGTGCACTAGCTATTATATATATCTTGTAAGATATAGTGTATGTGATTGAAATAAAGATAATAAAATCTTTTTCTCTCTATCTTTTCTCTTTGCTTTTTTTTTTCAATAAATATTTTAACATGATATCAGAGCTGCCGATAACCTAATATAAAGACATCATTTTTTTTGAAATTCTGTATTTTTTAGTGTATCTATATATCATCTATTTTTAGTAGATTAACACTCAAATTTTCACCGTCCAATTCAAGATATATATATTTTTTTGGATATTTTTCTATCTCTGGCTCCTTGGTTGCCTAGTTTAAGGCTTTTTTTTTTCTTTGGATGTTTTTTCACCTTTGCCTTCTTCGTCATCCAGTTTGAGATTTTTTTCTTCTCTTTGGATATTTTTCTATGTGTGCCTTCTTCATTGCTAAGTTTAAGGTATTTTCCTCCTTTTCTATGAGATTTTTGTTCGCAAAGATTATCGGCTTTCATCCGCCTTTTCTTTGAACACTGTCTTCTTTTTTATGGTGTTTTTGTCTGTGATGATTATCGGTCTTCAACTACCTTACTTTGAGTGCTGATCTTTCTATTATGGCATTTTTTTTTCAAGAATCATCGATTTTTGGCTGTATGCTCTTTGAGTGTCGGCTTTTAATGCAACCACCATCTTCTATGTCTTCTCATAGTCACATCATTTAAATTAGTCACATCAATAAATATATCAGTTTACCATGCTATCTTTTGAGTATATTCATGATTTAGTTTCCAAACTTAAGTTGGCACATATAGTACCATCTTGAGTTCAAGGGGACTGTGAGATTATTTAAGATGATCACATAATTTTAGGTGAGTCTATGATTTCGATGATCATATGACAACCCATAATATTTTTTTTATTAAATATCATCCCATAATATTTTTCTTTATTAGCATAATTCTATACCATTTTTTTTGTCAGTATAATTCTATATCAACTGATATTATTTTGCTTGTACAGAGTCAGTACACTAGTACATATACTTTCTAAGATGTACCATATGTTTTTGAAATAGAGATAATAACATTTTTCTATCTATCTTTTCTCTCTTATTTTTTTTCTTCAATAAATACTTTAACAAGGTAGGAAGTATGTCTGGTGCTAAATTGGAGCGGAGGATTATGGGCTCTCTGGAGCATCAGATGGACATAGGTTGTATCTTTTGCATGAAAGAAGGATTAACCTTTCTGCGGATGAATCAACCACTAAATCATGCAATGGTCACTTTGAGTATGTGCAGGTAGATGAAAAGAGTCAGAGTGCTTTGAGATCTGTAAAATGCATAATCCAATGGTCAATATAGTGAAAAAAAAGGATCAATCATTCCTTCACGCAAATGTACCATATGAACCTGCATCATATATATGTACCCATTATGCTAATAGCTTCATTTTTTGAAGGAAATGGAGGAAGCAAGAAGCATCCCCCAGCCGTACTAAGAGTAGAACAGAATGTACAGAGTAGAAGAAAGGTGAGAGTTATAGAATTTCACAACAGACGAAGAAAGTAGAGCTTTTGGAGGCAGTGGGTTAGAGGCAACGAAGAAGGCTATATTTGGGAATTATCTCATCAGGAGGGAGCCTAATGAATCTCGCACAGATTGGTGGCTGCCAATGGTTTTCTTAATGCAAAAATGTTCCCACCGCGTAAAAGGAACAGAGCTTTCTGCAAGGTCACATTAATGGAGCTGGATTGCTTCTGAAGAAAGATGCTCAAATTCCCTTTTAGCCATAGGTGCCAGCAAACTGCCATTGCCTACTAATCCCAACCTTTTAGCCATAGGCGCCAGCAAACCTTTTCTGTATGTTGCCCATAAGTCCATGATATCCTTAGGCCAACTAGTGGTGTTAAGCTGAGTTTGGAGAGCAAACCACATGCTCTTAGCGGAAGAACATTTAATCAGCAAGTGGGATATAGTCTCCGGTCTAGCTTCATGGAGGAGACACCTGAAGCCACTTCCGCATCCTTTCTTCTCTATAATTTCGCCACATATGTAAGTCTTTTTTCAAGAGACAGCCACAAATATACTTCAATCTTCTCCGGTGCTGAAGTTCCTCAGGTGACTCCGTGCCATAGTAAGCCTCCACTATTTGGAAACTTAGAGGAGCTTCCAAACCGGCTGAACCGCTGTTCTAGATGGTGCTAAAGGATGGAAAAGCTCCATAAGAGATTCATATTGATTGAGTTCTGTTGCAGACAAGAGTTTATGGCTTGGCACTTGAGGTATTATCCATTTTGGCCTATGAGCCTCATGATTTTGTCCTTCAAAAAATATATCATATGGGAAAGATGATCCTTTCTATATAAATCAGAGTTTTTTTTTGACTCACAACTAGTGTAGCACTAATAATATTCTTCCTTCTACATCACAACAAATTCTTTCAAAGTAAGTGCTAATAGCTTCAAAATGGAGAGATGTATGAACCGGTGATATTGACTGGTTCATTGGTGCGTCTCTTCCATCTCAGATCAATCATAAAAAGCCTCCCGTCTTTAAGGTATGCTACGTTGTAAACGCATTCTATTTTTATAAGCAGTGATAGTACATGTTCATAATCACAAAGAGAATGATTAGTCTTGGAATCTCTTACTGGGTACCAGATATCGGCTCAGGAAAGGAGGAATTTTTTCAGCTGAAGGTGGAACAGTTAGTTCTAATATGTTCCTTGTAAGCCGTGCAGCTAGCAGTAACATTGTTGAGCGTAGTGACCTATTTTTCATCGAGGTCTCATTGTTTTGCTCTCGAAAAATGATCATTTGCATGCCCAAGTCGACAGAAAAGGTTAGCATAAATTATGTTTCTGATTTTTGAACTAAGTCGAATTTTCTTAAATGATCCATAAACTACAAAAGTTAAAGTTCAGTCCTTGAACTGATTTAATGTTGCCCTCAGACGTAATTTCGATTGTTTTCTTTCATCAAAAATCTGATGTGATAATCATTGATCCTTATATGATATTTAAATTTTAAAAAATCATTGATCTACAAAAATAATGATTATTTCTTCTCCAATCCTATTTTCCTTTCTTGTTCTCTGATTATCTTCTGATCTCTCTTCTTTAAAAAGGATGGGGCCATGGAGGAAAAGGGGTTTGGAATGGGAGGAGAAGACGATGAAAACAACATCAGCTCAGTGGAGGCATTGAAAGGAGGTGATGGGAGATAAGTGGAGGAGAAGAATCGAGCAAAAAAGGAGGATGGGACCATGGAAGGAATTAATTAAAAGGGTTTTCCTTCTCTCTTCTTTTCTATTGAGATTTTGGGATGAGAAAAAGAGAAATGGAATATGAGAGATCTAATGAGGAGGTGGATGTGGAGAGTTTAGTGAGATGGAGTGGTGAGAAATAAAGAAGAAAGGGTTGGGAGTTAGGAGGATGGGGCCATGGAGAGTAGGGGCCATGGAGAGATGGGGTGGTGGGGAGGAGGAGGCAAGGGCCATAGAGTAAGGCTTTCTCTCTCTCTCTCTCTCTCTCTCTATTTTTTTTTTAAATTTTTTCCATTAGGGTTTTGAGATAAAAATAAGATAGATGGGAGATCAAAGATGTGGGAAAGGAGATGAAATTAGGATGTTATCCATGTTAGCAGTATTTTTAAAAATATTTTAGACCACGCCAGCTCTGGTCGAAATCACACTTGAGGGCAACACTAAATTAATTTAGATAGTTCGGAGACTAAATTTTAGCTTTTTTATAATTTAGGAATCATTTAAAAAAATCTAACTTACTTCAAGAATTAAGAACATAATTTATTCAAAAGATTATTAGTGGAATGCAAGAGTACAATACATCAAAATAGGCTAGCACAAGCCTAAGCTGCTCAAAAGATATAGCATTGGTATTTTTTTCCCCAAAAAGCACATGCCTAGACCATCCTAAAATAGTAGAAATTATTTCTTACACTGCACGTCTGATGAATAGAGCTTATTGGAACAAGCAGCTATGATTAGTGGCGTGCATAGCCACACGGTGCATGCAGTGTATGGAATATTTTTTTCTCTAGAACATATATATATTGATCGGCATTAGATATAAAAATATCCTTCCATCTTTGATGCAATGAGTCCACCATCTCTTATAGCAGGACTCCACCATGATCAGCCATGAACTATGCCATCCGGTCAATAATTGAAACTTGAACTACATGTGCCATCTAGTGGTTTAGTTAGTCGGCGGTAGCATTCTTTGAGCCTTTCAAGAAAATAGATCGACGAGTGCCATCAGTCAGTTTTTAGTCATGAGTGGGTTGTTGTAGATAAAACTGAGTAGGTTAAAACGAGCCATCCTCTCGGAGAAAGTATGGAGCCTTTCCAACTAAGTAATTTTTAGTCCATCTAAGTAAACCAGAGCTGTTTCATCAACAAATTATTGCTTACACTACATACATCATGTGGCTATGCACGTAACTAATAATGATCATTGATTTTTATGGGCCCTATCCATCAAGCATGTATCTCGGTGCGCTATCATAAAAAAATTAGCGATTGTAATTGGTTACATGCAAGGCCACGTAGATAATCATTTCTCCATTTCATTGGACAACTTATCATGGTTCAGCTGATGTGGCATGTCTTTGATATTTTATTTTATTTTATAGGACAACTTTCTTATGATTTTTGTCGGGTTCGAAATCTTGTGTGCTGTGAGTTAATGACGGTTTGAATTTAGCTTGGTCAATCGGGGAGGACATGCAAAAGTTTAGGAGCTTAATGGGCTTAATTAGCCCAGCAGTCCAACAAGTCCAGCCTACTCCGAAAGAGGTTTGGTCCAGCTGACTCTATCCTCTTTCTTGGGAAACTACAAATAACCAACATATTTTGATTGGGCCATTATGCCTATAGCCGGACTGTCCTGTGAGAAAGTCTCTGTGCACTGCATGCGATGCAATAAAATTGATATAAAACACACCATCTAATCATATTGAAGCACGTAGCCATCACTTTTCAATATACATTTAATGCTTATAGTTCTACTTTTTTATTTAAAATTTTGAGTGATAAAAATATCCCTCATACACTACATGCATTATGTGGCCATGCATGTAACTAACAATGATCTCTAGTTTTTATAGGCCCAATCTATCAAGCATGTATCTTGGTGCACTATCATAGAAAAACTAGTGATCATGATTGGTTGCATGCAAGGCCACGCTGTACGTAATTTAGGTAATCATTTGGTAAATGTATGTAAATAGCTCTTCAACTTTTTTCAATTGCGCTCCGAAGTTCCTCAACTAAAAAGGTTATAGTTTATGTCCCTTGACTCATAATAAGTAGGCTACGAAGCCCTTTCGTCAACTTTGTCCATTAGTTTGCTGACCTAATTTTATTTTAATATTTAAAATCATCTAAAAATAATATTTTAATATTTTTTAAATATTTTTTTGGCAAATGCAAATAGCCCCTCCTTTATAATATTTTTTTTCTTTCTTCCTCGATTCACCTTTGCCTCCCTCTACTTCTCTGCGCCTGCCCTCCCATCTGCCCGTGATCACCACCCCTCTGCCCTCAATGCCGTCGAACCTCCGCCTCTCTCTGCTTCTCTGCATAGGCCCCCTGTCTGCCCACAATCTCCACCCCTCCACCCCTGATGCCGTCGACAGCCCCTCTTCAACACTCTCTGCCGCCATCTTCATTGGAGAGTGCCCTGTGCTTGTTGCTTCTTCCTCCTCATCATTAGAGTCTGAGTACAGAAGTGCATTGATTTCTTCAATGTCTTCATGCATCTCCTCATCGCCATGGCGATCAAAAATATTGGTCTATTATTGCCTTGCATGTCCGATGCTAGATTCATGGACATTGGACTCACAAACGGGGTGCCCGATGAGCTGAAGATTAAGCTCGTTTGATCCCCCGAGTGATCGAAAATTAGGAATGTCTTTTGAGAATCAACAAATCTTGTCGGTCTATGGGTGTGGACGTAAGGTGGGATCCATGCCAGTGTCTTTGGCAGGGTTCTCTGTGCTTGAAACACAGGGAAAGGAGGGGCAGCATTGCCATAGAAAGCACACCCATAAGGGTTGAAGTAGGTAGGAAACATCATGGAATTGGTGTTCTGTGGCCCGACAGCAGGTTGCTGGAGACTACTCATGCAGTTGAAACTACTAAATCACCATGATGAATGTGGACAGTAGATGCACGGATCGACGTCTTTCCCCATCAACAAAAATCACCAGAGCAATCACCTAAAACACCAATTTAAATAAATAACATCGCCAAACAATCAGAAGGATAAATAAAACTGTATAGCCAAAAAAAAAAACTTAATGGATTGACAAAAGCATGGATTACTAGGTGGAAATCAGTTAAGATCGAATGTCCTATCCATAAGAATCTCTTCAAGTAACTGCAAAGATTCCAGCTTTATTTGATGAAGCAAAGGAGAGAGCTGGTCTACGTAACAGGCTTGACGAGATGGTGGAAACACTCGACCTGGACTAAGATAGAGATTGGATTCTTAGTATCTTATGCTATTAGAGAAAGCTTAAAAAACTCGAGCTTTGATCTTTAGAACCCTCAAACCAACCCCGACATCCACGACAAAATAGAGATAGAGAGAGTTTGCCCCCTCCTCTTCTTCTGCTCTTTTACCTGGCAATCCAATAATGGCTAGAAGCAAGCTATGATCCTAACGATTATGGTGGAGCCACCGCCCCTACCCCTGACGGCCCCGGTGGTCTTCCACCTGCTCATGCCGCCGCCCCCCACCTCACCACCTCTCGCGATCACGTCGCCCCCCTTCTTACTTCTTCCTTGCTGCAGCCCCCCCACCCACCCATGCTCATGCTGCCCCACCCCGCAGCCTTCCCTCCCCTCTCTCCCACCCCCCCACCGATGCTCGTGCCCCTACTCTTGTGCTCGTGCTGCCGCCAAACCCCCCTCCCCTCCCCATCTTGTGGCTTCTTCTTTACACGCTCTCGTCCACCGACGGCGGTCCGTGGCTTCTTCGTAGTCTTCTCCCCTCCCGACCTCCGGTGCAACACCCATCCCAAATGGAGAACTATTTTTGGATAAAAAATAGTGGATGTATAAAAAAATAAAGCCGGCGACCAGTTAAAAAATATTAAAAAATTATTTTTAAATAATTTTAGGGATTAAAATAAAATCACGTTAGCAAACTAATGGACAGAGTTGATGGAAGGGCTTCATAGCCCACATATTACGAGTTGAGGGGTCTCAACTATAAGATTTTTAATTGAGGAGCATCAGAGTATAATTTGAAAAATTTGAGGGGCTATTTGCATACTTTTACATCGTCATTTCTCCATTTCATTAGACAACTTATCATGGGATAGTTGATGTGGCATGTCTTTGATATTTTATTTTATTTTATAGGACAACTTTCATATGATTTTTGTCCGGTTCGGAATCTTGGGTGCTGTGAGTTAACGAGGGTTTGAATTTAGCATGACCAACAGGGAGGACACACTAAAGTTTAGGAGCTTAATGGGTAGTCCAACAAATCCAGCCTACTCTGAAAGACCTTTGGTCCAGCTCACTCTACACTCTTTCCTAGGAAACTGCAAATAACCAACATATTTTGATTGGGCCATTATGTCAATAGCTGTACCACCCTATGAGAAAGTCTTTAAATACCGCATGCGTCGTAATAAAAATGATATGGAGCACACCACCTAATCACATTGAAATATGTAATCATTGCTTTTCAATACACATTTAATATCTGCAGTTTTGAATAATAAAAATATCTCTTATATTCTGAAAAAATTATGATATCTTGTGATCATATTATAACATCTTACGGTCAAATTATGACTTCCTATATAAAGGATGTCATAATTTTTCTTTTAAAAATCATAAAAAAAGAAGGACATTTTCGTTATTATAAATTTATAAAATTTTTAAATGATAAAAATGCCGCTTCCTTCTTTATGATATCCCGTGATCAAATTATGAGTAGAAAGTCATAATTTGACCGTAGATATCATAATATGGCTACAAGATGTCATAATTTTTTTTAGAAGAGGAGGAATATTTTCATCATTCAAAATTTTAAAAGAAAAAGCAAAACTGCATGTGTTAAATGCGCATTAGAAAGTGATGGCTATGTGGCTCAATTAGATAGAGTGGTGCATTTTTTCTGCACAAAATGCAGTGTACAAAGAATTACTCAATACCCTATTATGATCATTAGGCCCTACAAATACCATAATTACAAAACACGGATCATCAACATGGGAATCCCATTGTCTAATGTAGACCTCACTGTATCTGAGTAGAGCTCTCTCTATGTAAATATTCTGAAATAATGTATAGCTGTAATCTGGTGCAAACTTTATTTTTGCTGCTCCATCGAAATCCAATTTCACGCAACATATCTTCAAGTGGTTCTAACAAATTTATTTATTTATTGATGAAATGGGAGGTTGAACCACCCAGTTATTATCATCTTAACAAATTTATGGTTGATCTAGATTTAGGTCCACCGTCCTCTCACCAAATGCAGAAATCTAATCTTCTCGAATACAGACTCTTGGTTTAGACCTTGCTTTTTAATTTTAGCAATTAGGGAAACCTCAGATGGCAAAAGGGCCTAAAGTCAAGTATTTTAGTTAGATCTACTTTTTCAGCAATCCTGCATCCATCTTTCCAAGAAACAGCAATCTGGTATCAAGTAAGCGACATATTTTGTTGTATCAAAATGTTTTAACATGCCCAAAAACCTTCACGGTCAATTGTAGGAGGGAGATGTTAAAGATTTGCATAATTTGGCAAATTAATTGGACTCCATCAATGTCTTTAGGATAGTTTAGGCTTATTGAGATTATAAGCATTGGATGGTGACATGATCTACTAATATGTAAACTCCACTAGTTGGCCAATTATTAGATGGGATCAGGAAACCATATTTGGTCCGTAAGTTGCAAAGCAAAACTTCCACATTTCTAACATTTTAGTTTCCACGCCTAGGCAGCCCAGAGCAGATCTGCATGATAAACTTCTCTGCCCATGAGCTGGATCTGTTTTCTAACCATGCGTAGATGGACTTGGTGGCAGTAACCAAATTGGCACTCAGAGTCCACCAGGGGTGTCCATGTCTGGGTCATTTAGTATGATGCAGAAATGGGGAGGTAAAGAAAGCTTTTTCCACATCGATCAAGTTGGAAAGCTTGCTTAGTTTATGCTAAGAGCTGGAGGAGCTTTCAAGACACCAGTGCCTAGCAGTCAACACTAGAAGCCAATATCTACACTTTATTACCGGCCACGATAACGTGCTAGTGGCATCTATTGGAGATGCAATGGTAGATCCTGCCATCTTGGATTTTTTTTGGTGAACTGCCGTACTGGATTCACTCCTCTGGAATGCCCTCTCTGTGGGTGGCTGTCATATTCTATCGTACGTTTCACTCCATACGTGATTCAATTAAAATGAACATATTTGGGATTTTTTTTTGTGAACTGCCATCCTGAGTTCACTCCCCTGGAATGTCATGCTTGTGAGTGGCTGTCATATTCTATCCTATGTGATCCAATTAAAATGACCATATGTGGGACTTTTTTTGGTGAACCACCATCCTGGATTCACTCCTCTAGAATGTCCTATTTACGAGTGGCTGTCATATTCTATCATACGTTTCACTCCACGCGTGATTCAATTATAATAATCATATTTAAATTTCTTAACTCTATATAAATATTTAAATTTTTTTTAATAAATAAATAAATGATGTGAAACCATCCCATTTAAGTCCCAATATCCTTGCAAGATTCAGGATCCAAATCTACGCATTTATTTATAAAATACCATCGGTCACAATATTTCCTAGTCCATATAAATTATGGGTTGGATCTACTTTGATACCATTTATAAGAATCTAGGACCTCATCCAAAAGACTAGCTGTAAGATATTATTTAAATTTTTTGCTCTGTATAAGTATCTAAGATTTTTCAAACGATCATTGATATCAGATTAAATATGTGCTTGCATCGGTCCTCACAGCACATGCCCAATTAAACATATGCACCTTGTAGGACTAGCATTGGTACCTCACTTGTGTTTTGACATTTTTAATGGAATCTAGTAATCGGTATATACTAAATGAGATAAGTTGGAGAGAGAATCATGAGGAATTCTAACGTTGCATCCTTTTTGGTAACAAAAATTTCATACAGGAGCAGAAATTTAGGTCTAAGAAGATAGGACATTTGCTTTAAGGGTTATTCTCCCACTAGATTCATCAACCACAATAGAGCCACCAAACAAGAAGGGTAGGAAGTCTAATCCTAATGATGCATCTAGCTACAAAAAATATGTAACAATTCAAGATCTCACCTAAAAATATTAGTTGAAAAGTATTATTTAGATTTTTTGACTCGGTATAAGTACCCAATATCTTTTCCAGCGGATAACCAACATGGACTAATACATACTTGCATGGGTCCTCCTCACGTACTCATCCTGTTTAAGCCCTGACATCCTCACCAGACTAAGGGTTTAAAACTATATATTTATTCATAAATATCATGATTATTCCATGGTCAATCTTAATGAATCTGTGTTGCAGTGTTCTATAGTTCAAATAGGTTGTGGGATGAATTGGCTTGATATCATTCGTAATAACCCAAGATCTCATCCAAAAAGACTAGTCGAAAGGTATTATTTGATTTCTTGGTCCTATATAAATATCCAAAAATTTTTTCACCGAATAATTGATGTGGTATATGTCGGTACGAGCCCTCACAAGATGTTTGTCTAATTTTTTATACTAGTTAAAGTCTTTT
Source organism: Elaeis guineensis (assembly GCF_000442705.2). Classification (NCBI taxonomy): domain Eukaryota; kingdom Viridiplantae; phylum Streptophyta; class Magnoliopsida; order Arecales; family Arecaceae; genus Elaeis; species Elaeis guineensis. Next base: position 132,696,839 of record NC_025998.2, read on the forward strand.
ACTAAGTTGCCTATTCAGTCTTCAATCAATCTTTGGAGTCCTTTTTTTTTTTTTAACTTTTCTTTTCTTTCCTTTTTCTTTTTTTTGAGCAAATTGGAGTTTCATTATTTTCGTTCAAATTCAGATTGGTTCCATATGCAGCTCAACCTGCATCTGACTGAGAACCAAATAGCTTGCTTCTAATACATGGTTATTCTTTGAAATAGTAGCTTTGTGCAAATAGATATGCATGAATGAGCATAGATCAGACTATTCTCCTCCCTCTTTCCATTGGCCACAGACCAAGTGAATGAAGAGATCTTGCAACCTCACCCCCTCCAAAACAAAAGCTCCCAAAAAAAAGGGTAACTAAAAAATAAAGATGTAATTAGCGTCTCATGAATGATGTTCCAATCATCTTTCCATTTAGAACTAAGAACAAGGTAACTCATTCGAATGCAAACCAACTGTCCAACCTACTTGTCGAAATCAATATTGCTTTGACCAAGTAAGAGAGTAAGGCTGCAAATAGATTAGGTTGACTCATGACCCGATCCGATCCGTGTAGATCTGATCTGAATCATTTTAAAAGGCCTATGGATCCGGGTCGGGATCTAAAGTTGAATCCGTTTTATTTTTTGGATTGGATTTGGATTTATTAAATTTTGATCGATCCGACCTGATGCACGGAGATTTTGAGGTTGATTTGAATTTTGAAATAAATGATCTGATGCAATCTGATCTGATCCGAACCTAATACGAGACTGGAATACTCATTTGAATGACTGAGCCTAAGCCTATTCCTCATCTCTCTTTATTCCTATGTTACATGAATGTTCATTTTGATCAAGGCTGCTTTAATATCTGTTGATTTTGAAAGTGCATTCTATTGATTTTTAGATCCTTATCTTTTAAATTTTATGAGAGTATTTTGAATTTGGATTAACTAAATTAGGGACAGTGATGAGAAAAATGTGATTAGGCTTTTTCGGTTCTTGGGTAAAGAGTGTGGGACATGAGAGCTCTAATAGTCTCATGAATCAAGATCAAAATTTACAATGCGAATAACATTGTTGATGGATCTACTTATTGATCTTGTTATTTATAATCCAGATCTAAACAAACTCGGATCTGGATCCGAACTGAACCCGTATTTCATGGATCCATCCGACCTGATCTGATCTTTTATTGGACTGGGTTTGGGTCAATATTCAGATTTGATCAAGAAACTGGGTCGGATCGGAGTCACTCATAATCCGGTCCAACCCAACCCATTTGCACCCTTATAAGAGAGTAATGATGCTGTAATTGAAGATTTCAACAGCAGTAGAAGATCATGTAGGACTGAAGTGATGTGATTTCGTTTGAGCGAAGTGACTGAGAAAGCAAGCAGTTGAATTGAAGATAGCGCTAATGATTATTGGATTTCTAAAGCAATAGATACATTCATAGAGGAATGCTATCTGCATGACCATGTACAGGTTAAGGCTATACTCTGGGAATAGCAGCGGCAACTCAGATCCCACATGAGGGAGTTCTCACCTACAATGTTGGCAACGTAGATACGGAATTCCCCTCCCTCTATTCGGCACAATACACATGACGTCTCCAACTCCGCTAGTAGTCTGCCGACCTTATTCTTGCACAAGTAACAAAGCCGATGTTCAACCATCCAACTGCTCCTTTGATCTTTTCTCTGCAACACTTTATCAAGTCTGGTAGTTCGCAGGAATGGGAAGTTTGTCAATAGCTGTTTAACTTTCTGGATTTGCTGTGCTATTTAAGAAACCATTCTTTAAGTTCAGAAGTGATCAAAAAGTGTCCTACTTTAGTCAAAACTAGAAGGTAATTCACAAATGGTACATGGAGAGAAAAGGAACTTTCAAGAAGTCTAAGAGCACTCACTCCTAACTCATGAAAAGTTACTCTAAAATTCGGCTCAAGTGCTTTGTTATTCTAGGATCTTCCTCAATGACAGCCGTATCATTTCACTGAGCAGTCTACATGAGTGGCATTCATGTGTAAAAGCACCACTAAGCTAATCATTTCATGGCATCCAAATGTGTAACAGTAGATGGGACGAATTGTTTCATCATCCTGGCATCTTGGGGTAATAATATTTTGATGGATAATACGGTGATTCGATTGCTATTTGCTTTGTTTGTCGTTTTTCTTTCTTTTAGGCAGATATGCATTGAGGATGCTATCGCTCAAGTTTCAACACTAGTCTAGACCTCTGGTTAGGGGGAGAAGGATGCCAACCAGCTGGTGGGCTGTAATAAATGATTGTCACTTAAAGTTCCTCTTTCACAGGTCATGGCAATACTTTACCTAAGATCAGCATCTCGATTCAAGACTATGACCCGTCCGGTTTGCACGTTCCAATTGAATAGAGCTCCTACTGGTTTGGACTCAAGCAAACAGACAAAAAGTAAATCTTTTCTTTTTTTCCCTTGTATCTTATATGATTCCCAATACATTTCCATCTTTCTTTTATTTTTATTAGTTTTTTATTTTTTTAAATTTTGAGGTGTAGTTGGACCTCACTAGATTTAATGCCTTCTTATCTCTCCTTGGCAGAAAAAATGGTCTACTCACTTTGGTCCACTCACTTTGATTCAGACAACATAACTAGTAGGACACTGTTTGGAGCTTAATCTGAAGTGACCTGCAAGTAGAGAGCTAATTGATTTGAAGTTGCTAATTTGAAACCTCTCTAACATCTTCTTTATGTATCTCTCCTGAGATAGCCACAATCTCTTATTCTTCCTGTGATGAGCAATCTTAATACTAAGTATTTGCTTCGTTGATCCCAAGTCTTTCATAGCAAAATACTTACTCAATTCAGCCTTCAAGCTCTGAATCCTCTAAGCATCATGACCAATAATCAGAATGCCATCAATATATAATAGGAGAGTAATGAAATTATCATCGTTAAACCTCTTTTATAAATACACAATGGTCAGAAGTGGTTCTTTTGTATCCATAATTTATCATGAAGGAATCAAATTTCTTGTACCATTGTTGAAGAGCTTGTTTCAAACTATACAAGCTCTTCTTCAATTTGTATACCAGGTTCTCCTTGCCTTTAGCTATAAACCCCTTTGGCTACTCTATATAAATTTTCTCTTCAAGGTCACCATGAAGAAATACTATCTTTACACCAAACTGCTCAATTTTCAAATTCAGGCTGGCTGCTAAGTCAAAAATAACTCGGATCGAAGACATCTTGACTATGGATAAAAAAATCTCCTCAAAATCAATACCCTTCTTCTGATTGAAGTCCTTCACAACCAGTCTCATCTTGTACTTTGGTTGTGAGCTGTGTTCTTCTGTCTTGAGTCTGAACATCCAATTATTCTTAAGTGCTCTCTTTCTCTTTGGATAGCTCTATCAAATAAAAAAAATGATTCTTATATAGTGATTTCATCTCTTCTTGCATGGCTTCAAACCACTTTTTCTTCTATACATGTGATATAGCCTCCTGAAATCATTTTGGCTCTCTCCCATCAATCACCATCATATACTTGTATGGAGGATATTTTTGAGAAGGCTGACGCTCTCTGATAGATCTTCTCAACTGTTGTTCTATCATTTGCTATGTAACAGCTTGCTTACCATACTCATTTGATATACTGTCATCATATGTAGGCTTGTCATTCATCACATCACCATCTTCTACAGTCTGTCCATCATCAATATCTACTCTGGCTTGAGACACAAAAGGTGGATTAACAAATAACTTAGTAGTAGACTCTAGCTTATCTGCTTTCTTTATATCCTCAATGGTTTGATCCTCAAAGAATGCTACATCTCAGCTTCTAATCAGCTTTTTCTCTACTGGATCCCATAGTCTGTATCCAAACTCCTCATATCCATATCCAAGAAAGATGTACTCTTTTAACTTACTGTCAAGCTTTGACCACTCATCTTCTAGAATATGAACAAAGGTCTTATATCCAAATACTTTCAGATGATCATAAGAAACTGATTTTTCTGTCCATACCTTCTCAGGAATATCACTGTCAAGGGCAAATGAAGGAGAGAGATTAATCAAGTCAACTGCAGTCCTCATAGCTTCACCCCAAAAGGAGCTAGGCAACTTCGAATGAGAAAGCATGTATCAGACTCCCTCAACAATAGTGTACTTCATCCTCTTTGCCACTCTATTCTATTGAGGTGTCTTAGGGATAGTCTTTTCTAATCTAATATCATGCTATCTGCAGTATCTCTCAAATAAACCTCGATATTTACCATCATTATCTGCTCAGATGTATCTTAATTTTTTCCCCTTCTCTCTTTTAACACTAGTATGAAATTTTTTAAAGACGTCGAACATTTGATCTTTAGATCTCAAAGCAAAAGTCTACAATTTTCAAGAATGGTCATTAATAAAAAGTAATAAGATACAGTGCACCACCAAGTATCTTTGTGGTCATGGAGCATACATTAGTGTGAATTAAATCTAACACATGTGATTTCCTATGTGAGGAGTGTTTATAAAATAAAATCTTATGCTACTTGTCCTGTAAATAGTGAGTGCAAGATCTCAAGTGCGTATCTTTTAAAAGAAGCAGGTTATGCCTAGATAGAGCATCAAGTTTCTTCTCACTCAGACAGCCAAGTCACTGATAGCATAAAACTGTAGAGATCTCCTCAACTATATTTATCTTTCTACTATACACCTTAGCCTGTGATCTGAAAAAGCTAGCTTTCCTGTCTTTTGCTATAACCAAGTAACCTTTGATGAGCTTTCATTTTTCTTCACCAAAGCAAATGAAATAGCCCTCATTATCTAGGATACAGATAGAAATCAAGTACAATCGGATATCAGAAATATACCTCATATTTCTCAATAGCAGTCTGTATGCGATGTTGGTCTCCAAGCAAACATCTCTCATGCCCACAATTTGAGCAACTGCATCATTTTTCATCCTAACACAACCAAAATCACCTTTGAAGTAGGATGAAAAGAAGTCTCTCTGAGATGTAATATAGTATGAGATAGCTGAATCAATTACTCAACTAGATTTCTGGCATGTGAGATTAATACACTCGTCATCACAGAAAATCATGACCTCATCATCAAATACAACTGTAATCGTACTTTATATCTTTTCTTTCTTTTCATCACTCTTATCCTGATCTCTCTTATGCTTTCTGCACTCTCTCTGAAAATATCCTGGCTTATTACAATAGTAGCAAGTGACACCCTTCCTGAACTTTGACCGACCTTTGGATTTTTTCTTGTCTTTCCAGTCATGGGAATCACCATCTTTTTTACTGTAGGAGGGTCTATATTTTACTTCTCTTCTTCTGCTCTGTAACTAATGCCTCAGAACTATATTTATCAATCCTACTCTTTTTGTCTATTTGCTTCGTTCAATATACTATCCTTCACCATAGTTAGGATAAATTTGTCACTAGCAATTAAAGGACTCAGTATCACCATCAATATCTCCTAACTGTTTGATAAGAAACTCAGCAAAATCAATGCCTGCACCTCATTATCAAAAGCAACTTCATCATAACCAACTGATTCAGGATCTCTTGGAAGTTATTCAAATACTATAAAACATTCTATCCATCCTTCTACTTCAAGTTTACTAGTCTTCTAATCAGGTAGGATTTATTCTATGCATTCTTCTGCTGATACAAATCCTTCAGCTTCTTTCAGATCTGGTAAGCATCTGTCTCTGTCACAACATCATGGATCACACTCATATCCACCCATTGTCTGATCATACCCATGGCTTTTCTGTTCAATTTTTTTCACTCATCAGCATTTATATTATCTACTATTTTTTTCATAATTTAATCGGCTCAAACAAATCTCAACAATATAATAAATCGTCTATCATCATCCACCACAAGGAATAATTCGATGAAGTTAATTTAACCATATTGTATTTATTCATCATTTTAACTAGTTGAAACTTGCACACTGATCGTCTAATCACTGCTTTGATACCACACTAATTGCCCCTACTATGATGGCCCAAGCTGCTTTGCTGATTGGAGATGGGAGGTCGGTTGATGTGCATCGAGATACATAGATCTTCAGTCTACCCCTCTCTCACTGCCCAACCTACGTCAGCATGGAGGTTGATGATCACCAGTGTGTTTGTGAGTTGTTCGTCGTCGATGATAGAGATTGGAGGACTGAGGATGTCATTCGTCTTTTTGACGGTCAGCTTGCTGACATGATTTTTACCATCCCAATCTCTGCCTATCGAAGCCATGACTTGAGGGTGTGGACCCGATCGTTCTATCTTAAGATTCCTATCAGGGACTTTATTGAGATGTGCAGGCATGCATCTGATAGGAGGATTGAGGCTGCTTGGATTTGGAGAGTGTTTGTCAACCCCAGGGTTAGATTTTTTCTTTGAAAAGTTGCCTAGGATCGTCTGCCTACTCGGACTCTTATTAAGGATAGAGGTATGGCGCTTCTGACAGACTGTCCAATTTGTGGGCTGGAGGATGAGTTAGTGGAGCATGCTTTACTTTATTGCCTGAGGACATGTCTGATCTGGGGGATGGCTGGTGGTCAGGCTTGGGGGAGTGAATACTGGATTCTGACTTCCTCCCTTCTTGAATACGATCTATCTGAGTATGATTAGGGGAGCATCCGTGGGTGGTACAATGGTGTATATTGCCTATTTGATTTGGTTATCCAAAAATAGTCTAGTCTTTGATATTAATGTGGTGCCTATGCATCAAGTTTTGGAGAAATTAAGCTTGCTGTTTAGATGAGTATAGCCGTTTTGACACTATCGACAGGTCCCTTGACACCCCGAGATCCTGGGACTCCCTTGCTACGCTTGCAGTGATCCGGTGAGTTCTTTTGATTTCTTGGATGCCCCCTCTCTCGGAGTTTGTAAAAATAAACTTTGACGATAGCATCAGGGATGGTAGAGATGGTACGCACTTTATTATCCAGGGTCCGAATGTCAGACTGTTGGCTGTAGGGGGATCGCATCTTTACGAACCATCTGTCCTCGGTGTGGAACTCCATGCCGCCTGTGTGGTCATCACTTGGGCGAGGGAGGAGCTTTGAGCGGAGAGAATCTTCATGGAGGGTGACTCTATCATTGTTATTGGTTGGATCCAAAATAAGGTGATGCATTTGGAAGTTCATCTACTTCTCTATGACATCTAAAGGTCCCTTCGTATCTCCACTATGATGTCTATTCAGGACGTCTTTTGGGAGGTGGACGTCTTTTGGGAGGTGCACAGGGCCACGGATTGGGTAGCATTCTTTGTCGCCGAGGATATCGATGACTAGACCCGGCGCCAAGGCGATGACTGCCCATAAGCACTTCGTGATATTTTGTATTCTGATTCTATGGGTTGTACTCATTCTAGACTAGTGTGATTGCTCGCTAGTACCAAAAAAAAAAAAAGAAAAGAGAGAAGGGATTTTCTATGGAGAAGGGGGGTTTCAACCCAGGAGGCATATGCCTAGCTGGTTGGGAAAAGGTTTGCAGACCAAGAGTTCTTAGAGGTCTTGGGGTGTTAAACTTAAAATTATTGAACCGGTACTTTTTATTGAAAAGATGGTGGAGATTTTATCAAGAACCACAAGAACTTTGGAAAACTCTCATTCATAAGTTTTATTATACCAAGATCATGGCTTCACAAGCACCTCTAAAAGCTCATCATCTTGCTTCAAATGCCTGAAAAAATGTGGTTAAAGTACGACAAATCTTCAATCAAAGCATTCATTTCAAGATAGGGGATGGGAAGCAAGTGGATTTTCGGCACAATTCTTGGGCAGGCCAAACAGAACTTAAGCAGATTTATCCAGAATTGTATCTCTCGTCAAGGATACAAACAATCTCTTTAAGTGAATTCTTTAAGCTATCATATTTTAGGAATATCTTCCATTTGCCTCTAAGCTCTACAGGTAACAAGGAGCTAGAAAATCTTTTGAACCTCATGTCAAACTTCTAAATGGTACAAAAACCTGATTCGGCAGAGTCCAAATGGAGCAATTGGTGCAAATTTGCAGTTAAAAACTGCTATTCTTTTTTCAGTCATGGGGGCATCATATCTTAGTTTGCAACAACGAATTGGAAGATGCCAGTTCTTACAAAAATTAGAGTTTTCAACTTGCTTGTGTTTAACAACAGAGTGCTTACATATGATAATCTGAAGAAAAGAAATATCCCAAGCTCACCTTTCTATGCTTTATGTTACTCGGAAGAGGAAAATATAAATCATCTATTTTTGATGTGTAGATTTTCAGCCGATGTATGGAACGAGATCACTAATAAATTATCAATACAGAGCGTTCCAAACAGTTACACCACATTGTGGATGGATCGTGGCAAAACAATCTTTCCAAGTTCCTTTCCCAATTCAGCTTGGGATGTTTTTGCAATTTCAGTCGTATGGAGTTTATGGAAGGAAAGAAATGGAAGGATTTTTAGATATGAAGCAAATATAAAGTGCAGAGTTCTCGATAATTCCCTGTTCTACCTAGAAGATTGGTTGGTTCTAGCAGGCGATGACAAGAAAACAAAGATAAGTAAGCTTCTACATAAATTAAGAGGTGGAAGTGAGGTGGGTGCAATCGAGTTCTCCCTACGATAGAGAGTATAAAATTGACATCCAACAGTCATGAGCAGTGTTCAGGTGCCGTATGGGTTTCTGCTCTTCTGGTGTAGATCTGTAATTAATCTGGATTTTTGGTAGTTATATTATGAAGTCCCGCTTAATGGAAACCATGGTAGGATTACCCATCGGAAGTCTGTATTATGTTGTGAGGTTTTAGCTAAGAAAGGATGATCTCTGGATGTCCTCTGTTAGTGGGAGTATTGAATCAGCTTTGCAATTTTTTTTTTTTTATGATGTCCCTACGGAAAGAAAAAAAGAAAGAACAAAGGGGCATCGGATAAAAAAAAAAAAAGGCTGCAAAGCTGATTGTTACCACCGCAGCGTAAAGAAGGGTGCCGCTTTGTCTTTTTAGGATGCCCCTCTGTCAAAAGCATTCGGACCACAGAGAAAACATGCTGGGGAATTTGTGGCTGGCCGAACTTTGGGCCACTTGGAGAAGAAAGAAAATATTTTTTGAATGAAGAGGAGAAAGAAAATATGATTAGACCTTCTGAGAGTAAGGGATTAATTATTGATGGCACATTTGGCACGTATGCAACTCGAGAATCTTCCCCCAAAAAAGATGCTCAGTTTATTCTGTTCTCATAAAGGTTCTGCATACTTTTCAGCGTTGGGTGCAACTCGGTCGACAGCGGGTTAAGGAAGCCCACCACAAGCTTTGGAGCTGCTCGCGCGGAGTCTCTCATCCCAGCTGCTAATCCCTAAAATTTGACCAGTTGTCTTCAAGATTGAGGCTTCGTGTTACACGCGTTCTCCTTCACGTATAATTTCTTTGTGCTCTGCGCATTCTTTTTACCGACTCTCCGGCCTTCTGCTACTGCTGATGTACATATCTCTACTTTTAGAATAATATTTGGTGGCTAATAGAGTCTAAGTTCCATAGCTTTCATTTCCATCGCTGCCAAAAAAGGGGATTTAATGTTACCAAATAAAAAAAAATAAATTACACAAATATCCCCTCAAATTTGGGTCGGTTGCACTTACACCTCTCGTATTTTAAAAAGTGTCAAATTAATCTCTAAAGTTATTGAAACATTCCAATAAAATCCTGTCGTCCATCTTCGTTCACGAAAAGCTATCACGTGACCATTACATGATACCTTACTTCTAGTAAATGACAAAAATGCCCTTAATGTCTGTTACTGATGGGATATAACTTATGGCACCAAAAATCTCAAATCAAGTGAGTTAATCATGCGATCTATTATTTTTTAAACCATCAGGAACTTGGTTTTTTGCATCAAAAGAACCCTAATCAAGTAGAGGAGGAGAAGAAAAAATTTCAATCAAGTGGAGAGGAAAGGCGGTGGTGTAGAGAGGAAAGAAATCATGGAGACTTCCAAATCAAGTTCTTCCAAAAATATGTCCTCTAGTGAAATCGATTTTTGCTATTATGGAACCAGATCACCTTTGAGAATCTCGTGGACCACTGCAAACCTTGGCCGATGTTTCTTTGGATGTGGGATGTATGCGGTATGTTCACATTTGCTCATTTTTGGTGGTTTATTCTATTTTTGGCTTTAATGTCCAAACCCAAATTGATGTTCTAGGTAAATTGGGGGGGGGGGGGTGGCTGTGGTTGCTTCTGTTGGTATGATCTGCGGATGTTACCAATTGACTGTTGCAGTGGAACAAAAAGCTTGAGACCCAAATTCAAGTTACAGAAGAAAGACAAAATGGGCCGTTTTCTTTATGCTAACATGCGTGTTTATATGTATTTGTATGCTAAGACATCTATGTTTTAGATGTTCTTAGTAAGCTAATTTTGTATGGATTTGAATGTTTGAGTTTCATCCCACAAATTGATGTTATTCTGTTGGGATATTTGAAGGCTAATTTGTAATGTTTAAGGAATTATGTAATGAGAACCCATTCCATTTGAAATAGATATGCGTTCATTGAAATTTTAAACTATTGATTATACATGTGCATATCATTCCAAATTAGATTATGGCATCATTGTAAAATGATCAAAATGGAACACATGTTGTTGAAGTAAGAACCGGTGGCTTAGTAAAAGGATTGTTTTTCCAAACATTATGACGTTGCGTAGATGTCCCCTATACTTAGGAATTGTAACGCTCACACCCCCTTCAATTTATATTTGTTACACTTATACCTCATATAGTTTACATTTGTTACAGTCACACCCCCTCTTTTTAAAAAAGGTGAATAGAGATACCTTGGCAGATGGAGTTATGGAACCTTGTACAAGATGTAATAGGCCTGGTACAAGATGTAACAAAACAAATCAAATGAAAGCTACCATCCAAAATTCATGAAAATGCCAAATAGAATCACAGACTTATTAGAATCTATCCTGTATCACAAGATGTAATATGATACATTACCACAAAATGAGATAAATAGAATCCATACATGTAAATCCAACCTGTATCATACTATATATTGCCACAAAATATCCAAAAATAGAATCCATATATATAAATTCATGTAAAGACATAATTTTGTATCACAAATCAAACTTTATATCTTAATCCATGATATGCATCAATACATTTGACATTCTCCCAATATGAAGTTAAACATCAAATACAATATCTGATCTGAATAAAATAAATCAAAAATGAAAATCCTAATATATCTAAAGACATAATTCTGCTGGCTGGGAGGCTTCTGCTGGTAGGAAGGCTTTGTGCTATATAGGAGAAAACTATTGGATAGTAAAGCCAACCTCCATCACCTCTAAAAATGTCAATTTGTATCAGATTAATACAATATGACACATTGCCATAAAATGATATAAATATAAAGTGATAATGTCTAGAATTATATATCATGTTAAAAACAACCTATATCACACTTTGTCAGTCTCAAGTTGAACATCATATCCATAGCTTGGAGGAAGCTATTGGATGGGAGAAAGTTGCTGGCTAGGAGACTGGCTGGAAGGCTGGTTAGGAGGCTTATGTTAGCTAGGAGGCTGGTTGGGAGGAGGCAGATAGAGAGCAGTTGGATGGAAGGATGTAGCCTGGGAGGCTAAAGTAGACTGGCTGCTGACTCCTGCTGATGTTTGTGATGGAGTAGCCTTCTTCATGAAAATAAATATTGAAAGTATTGAAATATTATAAAAATCTAGTTAAATATAAATTGAAAATAATAAATGAGCATTTCAAACCTGTGATCTATCTCTTTTCCTACTAATTTTGTTCCCACTCTGAATGCAACCAATATTCTGTTCTTTTTGCTTTGGCTTCTCCTTTCTAGGTCTCTTGCAAGTCTTTGAATTATGGCCCTATTTTTTACAATTTCTGCATCTTAAAGAACCACCCCTTCTTCTGATTCTAGAAGAATCTTTTGGCTCATTTGCCTCTTTTTTTGAGTCTACTTGAAAGGGCCCTTAGGGGAGAGGGACATACAATGGGGTATTCTGTCTTTAGCTAGGCTTTCATGCTAGGAACCAGCTCAATGATCTTCTCATAAGCTTTAAAAAAAATTTTTTTGGTGTACCATTCTTATAAGCCTTGTTATCAAATAGCCGTAACTTGATTTGTCTCATTCTTCTTATAGACAAAATCAAAATCCTCCTGTATACTATAAAGCTGCAGCACCTTTCTAAAGTGTACGGCATTACTAAATTTCATTCCAATAGAAAGTTTGATGATCCGTTTCATATCTGTAGGATCATTAAATTTGAAATAGTGTGGCTCATAGATCCCATTATCTGAATCTGTGTTACCATCCAAACTGTAGAGATGAAAACTATCACTACTCTCTACTTCCATCCTGTAGGTTGCTCGTTTTCAAAAAAATCTACACCTTCATGTAGACCAGAGTGCTGTGTTCATGATCTCAATTTTTCATCAATAATATTCCTATTCATATACTTATCCAATAGATCATCATCATCATCCTTTGAATCACTTAATTGACTAAGTGATCCACTAGTACTGCTTGAACTACCAAGTGAAGGCTCTCCCAAAAGGGCAGCTTTTTTCTATATTTTGCAATCCCTTTTTGTTTATTATCAACTTTGGACTTCCCAAATATTGGTGGTCTTCTTCCACCAACTCTTTTTACAGCTAATACTTTAATTCTAGTTTTTGGGGTGGAGGCAGTTGCTTCCTGAGTAGGCATCACGGCAGTAGAAGGGGGCATCTTCTGAGCAGCTTCTTGAGTAGCAGCAGACTAGCTTGAACTTGTAGATGATCTATGTATATTTGGACTATATCAGTCCCTCTCGTGTAAGCAAGCATATCCAAAATACCAGCATCAGCTCTCAAGCCATTTTTAAAAATATGACCTAGCATGAGGTAGTAAAAGTGGGCTCCATTGATATATCCTAACTGATCTAGCATATTTTATAGCTCTGTGATGTTAAATCTATTTAGATCACAGTCATCAAAAAATCTAGAAAAATCTCTACTATAGTGATAATTAGGATGATACTTAATGGACTCACCATAATGGATTTGTACCAAAAAAAATATAGTCCATCTCTATAATAAGAAAGAAGTGATACATGAAAAAATAGTTATCAAATATTAACAAACTTAAATAGTAGTTCAAAAGTAAAATATGAATCCATTTAAGAAGTCTTAACAGAAACTAAAGAAATTGGTTTTACTATGCAGTATATATTTAAGAAGTCTTAAAAGAATGTCAATATTCTATTGAACTTCGATAGGAGTGAAGCCAAGAATTTTTAAATGCTTTCAAATAAATGGCACATAATACAACAGAGTGGCACATGCTAAAAGGCTATATATTCAAAAAATCCATAGTGGGACCATGATAAAGGGGCAAATATTTAAAAAATAGAAAATACACCTATAGAGACCACAATAATAGTTCGAAGATAATTTAAAGCAACACAAATGGGATCACAAGAGACTATTTTTTATGCTCACATGTAACACAAGTGGGATCATAACGGACCTATGGCTGCAATCTCTATCCTATATGCATTTAACAAATGGAATCAAGCCAACAATCAATGGCATACTAAAATTTAAAGCATTCCAGTAAATAAACATCATAATGCAATAAATCATCATTAATCAACCTTAAAATGAAGAAAAAAAGAAGAAAGAATTACCGATCAATAATGAAGATAATATGCTTTAGAATAAGTATTTGGAATCTTCGAATACCACCAAAAGTCACATATGAGAAAGAAAAGACTGTTCGAGATATACGAATGGTGGAATGGCAGTTGAGTCATCCGAAATTCACCGGAGAGAGAGAGGATGATGGAAAAATGGGATCTGAACAAAAAATTCTTGGAATGAGGAGGGGTGTGGTCGAAATTTATTTCAAACAATCCCCATGATAGAGAGATATTTTTGTCCATTGAAACGGCAAGTGGATGCCATTAGTGATTAAGTGATTGTCATGATTTTTTTAAGATATTTTGATAATTTTAAAAATTTATTTAATATTTTTTAAAATATAAAAAATATAAATATAATTGATCCAAATTTAAGAAGATGTTTGTGTAATTTATTCAATAAATAAAAGGATGTAATGAAGCGAGGAAAATCTTAAGTTAACACATCACATCAAGTGCGGGATGCATGCAAAGATGGAGTATGGAGGACAAGGGCGATGAGCGAATAATTGATAGTCGCAGTCATAGAGGTCGTTGGTCTGCCCACGTGGTCCTCATCTTGTCTGACCACCAGGCGTTGTCGGCATCATTTTGTTTCTGTAATTTTGTCGTCATAACAATAAAAGAGAGAGAGACAGAGAGCGAGCTTGACCCGTTTCCTCTGTGTTCAAATTCAATGATTCGTTTTACACACCATCCTCTTTCATGTTTCCAGGGAGAAGGCAGTGAGTGAGCCACGTCTTTTTTTTTTTTTTTTTTTTTTAAAAGAAGACAACTTCTTCATTTCACAAATACTAATCTATGGTACAGAAGTAACATAACCTGCAAACCAGATGAAGTACCCAAAAACATAATACATTTTGGAAGTAAAAAAATAACATATAACAATCCAAGATACAGATAATAAAATAGATAAATGAAAGAACTAAACCTCATCCAAGATCTAAAAATAATAAATAACTAACAAGCCCAAATACTGAGAGTCTTCGTAGAGTAGTAGCAATTATAACTGATGCATCATTTATAGAGGAAAAGATATACCATAAAAAGCCAAAACCTACACATGAACAAGAGCCTGCAATGTACTAAAAGTAGATAATATACCCACAAACCCATCAGAAATATTATGGAATGATACATCATCTGGGACAGGAGAATAGCAGCAGCGTACAGTAACCGACCAAGAATATCCGAACAGAAAAAATGCATATGCGGCAAATGCCATCCCTGAATCCATAAAACAGAAAAAACAATGGAGGCCAAAATACTATACTTCAGAGGAAATTGTCTGCAGAGTGTCAAAACATAGTTTTGAACAGAAATATCAGATGCACTCAAAATCAATAATATGGTCAGAAACCCATCAAACACAACATGTCATGAATCATCATTTGAGATTAAGTGATGCCAGCAGCATAAAGCAACGAGATAAAAAGAAGCCAACCATCGATCGAATCTCCATCAGCAACAAAAGCACCACGTCTTTCATGGCGCCTTTGCCACCTTTTTTTTTTTTTTTTGGAGTGGTCGCATGTAGGAAGGATGAAGCAAGAGAGATATTATGTTAATTGGATGGAGAAAATTATATGGCAAACCGATAGCCTAGCCAAGTTTTTACCAAAAAAAAGATAAAAAAAAGGAAAAAACGATAACCAAGTCCTGCCATGCTAGAAATCTTGTGTACGTCGTTCACATTACCGGATTATCTTTGGAACCAGATGGAAAGAAGGTTGCTAGTGGGATTTTATTGCCGTCACGTACACCTGCTACGCTACTATGCCTTAATGAGCTACTTGTGTCCAATGTCTTGTCTGCGAGTGCCTTCCAAAAATATTTATTTTAGTGAGCAACTCGTTTCCTGCAAGCCGCGGAACAGTAGGTGGCAGGAGAGGGTGGTGGGTAGCGACTGGAGGAGGGAAGAAGAGAAAGTTTACATAATGTGTCTAATTTCTCTATTACCTTGCTTTCAAAAAAAAAAAAAAAAAATCCTCTATCACCTTTTCTTTCATTCAAAACTTAAAATAATCAATAATATAATATATATATATATCTAAAGGTGATCGCTGCATAAATATAAAAAAAATTCCCCTAGAAAAATAATTAATATAAATAATTCATATATTAGAAACTTATATTAATAAATTTGATATTTAATTTGTTTTGAAACTTTTGATGGTTGGAATGAAAATTAAAGATTGTTACAGCAAGCACAAAAGTAGGACACACACAAATTCGTACAATCATACAAAATAGAGAAGAGAAGAAAAACAAATACAGAATTTACGTGGTTCGACTGAAAAGCCTACGTCCATAGATAAGACACGAGAAAAAAATTTTACTATGATGAAAAGAGAGATACAATCACTCAGAACTCTGCAAACCCTAGCCGCAATTTGATTTTCCAAATCTCTCTTACAAAACTGTCGAAATTGACCCATGCCCTCCGCTATCACCACAGACCTCTCAAAAGATTTCATTCAGGTCGCAATGCAAATTTTTTGGATCGGATCATAGTTTGAATCCATAAAAAGTATTCAAAATTCAAATATGAAGATGTGTTATCCACTTACTTATTTTAGCTAGCAAGAAAAGGGCAACAATATCCATCTATTTTAGCTAGCAAGAAAAGGGCAACCAAGATTTGTTATCCAGTTGGTCTACTTACTCAAAAGGATGCCAAAGATTTGTTATACAGCTGATCTACTTACTTATTTTAGCTAGCAAGAAAAGGAAAAGATTTGCTATGAATCCTTTCTTAATCTATACAGCTTAGCTAGCATTCTAGATCATTCTTTTGAATTCTAGATAGTCTTTTTCATTTGTATAAAAAAAAGAGAACCTCCTCATTAGTTTTTCAATCAAGAAATATGAAGATAATTTTTTCTTCATTTTAGCTTTCTCTGTTTGCCTTGTTTGCATGGTATCAGAGCCACGATCATTGTGGCCTAAAATATTCTAAGTTTTGTGATGATTAAAACTCATGGAAGAGGAAGCTTAGTTTGATGTTCAGATCGACAGAGTTCCTACCGGTGATCCTTACAACCTTCCGAATTCTGATCATCCGGGCATGCTCCTGGTAAGCGCTCCCTTAACTGGATTGAATTACTTGTCATGGAGTCGATCGATGAAGATCACACTCAAGGCTAAGGATAAACTTGGCTTTATAAATGAAAAATATGTTATGCCTGATGTTGAATCACCATTATTCGAGAAATGGCAACGAGTCGATAGCATGGTGCTGTCATGGATTTTGAACTCTATCTCTAAAGATCTAGTAGAGGCATTTCTCTATGTAACTACTACATGTGAACTCTAGAATGAACTTAAACAAAAATTTGGTGAAAGCAATGGCCCGTTGCTTTACCAAATTAGATGAGAAATTAGCTCATTCTCTCAAGGAAATATATCGGTGATGGTATATTTTACAAAGCTAAAAAAGCTTTGGGATGAGTTATCTTGCTTGAGAAATTTTTCTATCTGTACATGTGGGGATGCAAAAACTGTTGCAAGTATTAAGAATGAAGATAGGTTGATACAATTTCTTATGGGTTTGAATAATAGCTACGATCATGTCCGCAACCAGATCTTGCTGCTCGATCCATTACCCGTCGTGAATAAAACATATTCTATGGTGCTTCGTGTTGAAAAACAGCATGAAGTTCTCTCTACTTCAGATTCGATGGATCATGCCAGGGCAATGATGGTTAAAAGATTGAAGGCTGAAGGTACAAAAGAGGCTAATATTTAAAAAAGTCAAAATTCTAGTAGCAACAAAAAGCGTGACTTTGCTAGAAAGGAGGATCGATTTTGTACCCATTACAAGGTACAAGGTCATATGTGTGACACATGTTTTAAACTACACGGCTACCCAGATTGGTACAAGGAATTGAAGCAAAAATGTGCTAATCAACAGAATCAGGCATACACAGCCCGAGTTCATGAAACCCCTATGGATGATGATCCACTCAATCCTCCATCTCAGCCAAGTGATCGGAGCGCTAATCTGTCCTCCGTAATTCAGCAAGAAATAGCAAAGTATATGAAGGGAAGGTGACCATGGAGCCAAACACTGTCGATTATTCAAATTTTGCAGGTAATGAACCTCATTGGTGTCTTCTTAGCAAAGATAATGAGAATATTGGTACCTGGATAGTTGATACAGGTGCAACCAGCCACATATGCTCAAATATACAAATATTTTCTCAACCACATAGACCACCTAACCCCTCACCCATATACTTACCCGATGGGACCAAACAAAATGTCACATGTATAGGCACTATTTCTTTACATCCGAAAATAACTCTCACAGATGTGTTGTATGTGCCCTCTTTCAAGTACAATCTTCTTTCAGCCAGTAAACTTCTACAATCTACTAATACTATGATTTTTTTTTTCCTTCTCATTGTACTTTGCAGGACCATTGGACTAAGGAGATAATTGCTATTGGAAAAGAACATGCTGGTTTATACAAGCTTGATTCTTTATCATTCACACACACTCCTTCACAGTTTGTTTTTCATAAAAGTTGCAATAATGTTCAATCTGTCACAAACTCTTGTGCTCTATGGCATGAACGTTTAGGTCATATATCCAAGTCTACATTGTTCAAAATCTCAAATATCAATATTTTTATTAAAGATTCTCTACCTTGTGAAGTTTGTCCTTTGTCAAAATAGCAGCGATTACCTTTTCCAATCAGTACAATTTCTAGTAAAACTGTGTTTGAATTGATACATGTAGACTTATGGGGACCATATCATATTCATACAATCACTGGAACAAGATTTATTCTAACCATTGTAGATGACTTTAGTAGAACAACTTGGGCTTACCTAATGAGAGATAAAACCCAAACCCTATCTCACCTCACTATGTTTTTGAATTTAACAGAAACACAATTCCAGAAATAAGTACAATTCATTCGCATGGATAATGGCTCAGAATTCATCAATGCCTCTTGCCAATCTATGTTCCAAGACCGAGGGATCCTTCACCAAAAATCTTGTCCTCACACACCTCAACAAAATGGAGTGGTTGAGAGAAAGCACAAGCATATGTTACAGGTAGCTCGAGCACTCTTATTTCATTCCCATCTACCTAAATAATTTTGGGGTGAAGCCATACTTACAGCTGTCTACTTAATAAATAGATTACCTTCCTCGATTTTAAATTGAAAAACACCCTTCGAAGTTTTATATCACAAATTATCAGATTATAAACACCTTAGAGTCTTTGGTTGTTTATGTTTTGCCACCAACACCAAGCCACACAAAACAAAATTTGAACCACGAGCTACAAAATATCTGTTTCTTGGATATGCATCTGGGTACAAAGCATATAAGATCTATGATATCAAATCACACACAGTATTTATGTCAAGAGATGTAGTCTTCCACGAGTCCATTTTTTCTTATAAACATGAGCCTTCCATTTCATCATCTAGTCAATATCCTTCATCCACAATTCCTGTACCCATCATACCTGTGACTACACAAAATGATTTTTTCACCCCTATTTTCAATGTTCCAGTTGAGTGTCCACCACCATCACCTCATCAAGAGTCATGTCTTACACCACCTATTGTACCTCTTATTGCATCTTTTCGTAGAAGTACAAGGACGGTCTCAAAACCAGCTTGGCTACAAGATTTTGTAGCACAAACTACACATGACAATTCTTTACCAATAGTTTTACCTCCTATTCAAGATGGTTCTGCAGGTACATCTTTTTTTCATAACCATTTCATTTCTGCTCCTACCTTTAATCATGATTATCTTACTTTTATTGCTAATGTATCAAGTGTCAAGGAACCATCTTCTTATCATCAAGCTAAGAATGATGTCCAGTGGGTTCAAGCCATGAATCAAGAATTAGATGCCCTCGAGCGCAATAATACATGGCGGTTGACTGAACTTCCAGCAGAAAAAAGACCCATAACTTTGAAATGGGTATATCGTATAAAGTACAAGTCGGACGGTACAGTAGATAGATTCAAGGCCCGGCTGGTAGCTAAGGGCTATAACCAGATTGAAGGAATTGATTAGATAGACAGTTTTTTATCGGTTGCTAAAATAGTTACGGTGCGCATTTTTCTTGCCATTGCTTCAGCCAAACAATGGCCTATTCATCAAATTGATATCAACAATACGTACCTTCATGGTTTCATTGATGAAGATCTTTATATGATACCGCCGGAGGGTTATACAAAGGCATGCAATGGCCAGGTGTGTAAGCTTATTAAATCCCTTTATGGGTTGAAACAGGCGGGGCATCAATGGAACAAATAGTTTACAAGCAAACTCAAGGAGTTTGGTTTCACTCAGTCATCTTCTGATCATTGTCTACTCATCAAATCCTCTGGAGATGATTTTCAAGCTCTTCTTGTTTATGTTGACGATGTCCTTATCACCGGTACAAATGAGCATTCCATTTTTTTCACTAAAAAGTTTCTTGATGCTGAGTTCACCATTAAAGACATGGGATATGTTAAATACTTTCTAGGTATTGAGCTTGCTTGATCATCAG
The DNA here is from genome assembly GCF_000442705.2 of Elaeis guineensis. Lineage (NCBI taxonomy): Eukaryota > Viridiplantae > Streptophyta > Magnoliopsida > Arecales > Arecaceae > Elaeis > Elaeis guineensis. The sequence continues at coordinate 132,717,036 of NC_025998.2, forward strand.
AAGGTTTGTTTATCAGCCAACGCAAGTATATACTTGACATGCTACAAGACGTTGGGCTTTCTAATGCTAAACATGCCCCTTTTCCCATGGCAAAAGCTCTTCGTTTATCACCAAATATGGGAGATTTAATGCCAGACCCAGAAAAGTACCGAAAAGTTGTTGGAAAATTATTATACTTAAGTCTGACTAGACCAGACATTACGTACTCTGTTCAACAACTCAGTCAATTCCTTCAATCACCAAGGATTCCTCACTGGCAAGCTGTTGTACAAGTTCTCAAATACTTACGAGGATGTCCTTCCAAGAGAGTATTTTTTCCAGCAGCATCATCCTTCAAGCTTCAAGCTTATTACGATGCTGATTGGGCAGCATGTCCAACAAGCCATAAATCAATCACGAGATTTTGTATCTTTTTGGGCTCTACTCTTATCTCATGGAAATCAAAGAAACAAACAATCGTGAGTCGTTCTTCAGCTGAGACCGAATATAGAAGCATGGCCAGCACAACTTGTGAGCTCAAGTAGATTTCATTTCTTCTTCAAGATTTTCAGATTTTCCTCCATACTCCCATTCTATTGCATTGCAACAATCAAGCTGCCACTCACATCAGTAACAATCCAACGTTCCATAAACGTACAAAACATATCGATATAGATTGTCATGTTGTTCGGGATCATGTAAACAGCGGGTTTCTTCAAACTATTCACACTCCATCTCGTCTTCAATTGGCAGATGTATTCACTAAATCTTTGTCTGCTGCTGTCTTTGCATTCATATTGTCCCAGCTTGGTTTGGTTGATCTTCACCAGCCTCCAGCTTGAGGGGGGGATGAAGATGTGTTTTCCACTTACTTATTTTAGCTAGCAAAAAAAGGACAATAATATCCATCTATTTTAGCTAGCAAGAAAAGGGCAACCAAGATTTGTTATCTAGTTGGTCTACTTACTCAAAAGGGTGCCAACCAGCCTCCAGCTTGAGGGGGGGATGAAGATGTATTTTTCACTTACTTATTTTAGCTAGCAAGAAAAGGGCAACAATATCCATCTATTTTAGCTAGAAAGAAAAAGGCAACCAAGATTTGTTATCTAGTTGGTCTACTTACTCAAAAGGGCGCCAAGCTTAAGGGGGGATGAAGATGTGTTTTCCACTTACTTATTTTAGCTAGCAAGAAAAGGGCAACAATATCCATCTATTTTAGCTAGCAAGAAAAGGGCAACCAAGATTTGTTATCTAGTTGGTCTACTTACTCAAAAGGGCGCCAAAGATTTGTTATCCAGCTGATCTACTTACTTATTTTAGCTAGCAAGAAAAGGAAAAGATTTGCTATGAATCCTTTCTTAATATGTACAGCTTAGCTAGCATTCTAGATCATTCTTTTGAATTTTAGATAGTCTTTTTCATTTGTATAAAAAAAGGGGAACCTCCTCATTAGTTTTTTAATCAAGAAATATGAAGATAATTTTTTTCTTCATTTTAGCTTTCTCTATTTGCCTTGTTTGCAAAATCACATTAACAAAGATACTGCTGTCGTATCTCTTCCGAGCATTAAGTTTGTACCTAAAGCAACAAAAGCATAATACCAATAAACTAACTGTAGTTGGTAGAATGAGCACGTAGTTAAGTTCCTGAATGGTTTGTGAAGCAGTGGCCTTCATCAGTTTCTAGCCATTGGTAGCAGTCGCAATTAGTCCAGATGCATAGCACGGCTCCAGAGTCAGCCTTTTCCTTTCACCGACATTAAGGATCCGGATACCGAAAGCGACAAAGATTTTTTAGCATGCAAAATTAAGAGATTCAATTAAACATATAAAATATTATCTCTTTGGATTCCAAAACTGTCATTTTTTTGATTTCTCTCTGATGTGAGTGTGGGCCGCCAACCCCAGCCAGTTCTTTTTAAATACCAGAAACTAAGTGTACATGGTCATACCAAAACCTCACCAACTCTTCCTACAAATTAAGAAAATAATAGAGCTGGAGCAGAAAGAGAAACAGAGTGAGGGAAAGAGTTGGCGAGAGAAATGATGGCAATGACAGGAGAGAAACCCGGGCAAATGGAGAATCCAGAGGATGGCAGAGAAGCGGAGCCAGAAATCAAGTATAGGGGATGGAAAGCCATGCCATATGTCATAGGTATCAAATATATAATTTTTTTTTTTTTTTTTTTTGCCCTGATGGAAAGGAGTATAAGGAGCTATGGGCACCATAAGACGCCCAATTTATTAATAGAAAAGTATATAGATCAGTGTAAAAGAAGGAATAAAATAAGAGGATGTGTACAAGGTGTGTGTATGAAAAGGACAGTAACTGCAGAATTGATAACAGAAACCTCTGAAATAAAGGGGAGAACATATCCGTGTATGTAACATCCCATGCATCAAATACAGACGTGAACACAACTAGCTTTGATTTCCTTACAATAGCTAGCTACTTTCTTTCATCAACCAATTTATATGCGATGGAAAATATGTGCAGGTAACGAGACATTCGAGAAGTTGGGAACCATCGGCACGGCGGCGAACCTGCTGGTCTACCTCACCACCATCTTCCACTTGAAGAGTGTCACGGCGGCCACCCTCCTCAATATTTTCTCTGGGACTACCAACTTGACTCCTCTTCTTGGGGCGTTCCTCTCGGACACTTATTTGGGCCGCTACATCACCTTGGGATGTGCTTCTGTTTCTTCACTATTGGTATTGCTCTCTCGCTCTCTCTGTGTGTGTGTGTGTGTGTGTGTGTGTGTGTGTGTGTGAACCAGATTGGATCAGCACCACTATAGCTACGAGTCTCAGAGCATGCGTAGGCGCTCGTCTGCTTGCGTGTATGTGCAGTATGTCTCGTAGAAAACAAGCCGAGCTTAAGTTGTATTTTTCAATACTCTGATTATAGACTAATTGGCCTTCAATTGTCACGAGCCCATAAAAATATGTGTACGTTTAGATTGCCAAAAGAAAACTGCAGTTCAAACGGCTCAAGTTGGTCTTGATGCGTAATTTTTATATGCTTGGCTTCAGCTAAAGCGTTGGTTGAACGCCTTGGTGATGTGATTGAGCCACACCTGAGCTGGGAGCATGACTTAGTCCCTTGTTGTCATACTCTTTGGAGCTCCAATCCCAGCTCAGGATGTGGATCATTATTCAATCTCTATTATTATAAAATAAAAGATTTTTTGCGTGTATATTTTTCTAAACATTCAAATTTATATGAATATCTTTTCAAAATTGATATTTATATGTACATCTTCATAAAAAATTTATTTTGCATGCATGTATATCCTTTTTTTCTTTATTTTTTTGTATTTATCCACATCATTTAATACCGTTAAAAAATTAATGGTTTAAAATTTAAATGACTAAAATATCCTCTTGGATATATGTGCAAAAAAAAATTTATAAGGATTATTTTTTTTGTATATATCCACATCATTTAATACCGTTAAAATATTAATGGTTTAAAATTTAAATGACTAAAATATCCTCTTGGATATATGTGCAAAAAGAAAATTTTATAAGGATGTATATACAAATAGCACTTTCATGAGGGTATTCATGCAAATTTGAATATTTAGAAGGATATATATGCAAAAAAAATTAATTTAATTTTTATCTATTTCATCTAGATAGATTCAGGCCCTCTTACTCTATGATATAGTAACATATTACATAATATATATATCAACACGATGACGATATTATATAATATTTTATATATTAGAATACTATATTATATTTTATTTTTATACAAGATGGGATGATTATGTCCATCTTATAGTAACATGATATACCTTATACACTTTACAAAGATATTTTCTATAAAAATTTTTAAAATAAAATATAATAAGATTATAAATTTTTATTATTACATAATGTCCAAATCCACAACTATATATGTTCATTCTATGCAAATATACAAGCTATTGATTTAATATCAAGTTTAGATACTATCTTAGAAGCATATTATTATACATTAGAGGAAACATTGACGGTTACGATCTGTTTATTTTCTAAATAAAATAATTTTGATCTATCATGTAATACAAAGATCATTTTTTATGTAAATTAATAAGTTAAGTAAATTTATTATTTTAGTTGTATATGTTAATTTTTCTCTATTAGAATAAGGAGAGAATTAACAAACCAAGTAAGATGGATTTATGTTAATGGCTTTTTTGTGTGTATGCCCTTCCAAATATTCAAATCTGCATGAATACCATCATAAATTGCTATTTATGTATATATCTTTACAAATTTTTTTTTCTATATCTATCCATAAGGATATTTTAATCATTTTAATTTTAAATTGTAAATTTTTAACGGTATTAGATGATATGGGTATATATACAAAAAAAGATATTTTATGAGAGTATATGTGCAGATATCAATTTTGAAAGAATATTTATACAAATTTGAATATTTGAGAAGGTATATATGTAAAAATTTTAAAATAAATATTTAATTTAGGGAGTTTCATTGTACTATAAATCGAGTTGTTTTCAATTTTATTTTTCATTCTTTTTCTCGCAGATGAAGAGCAGTTCTATATTTATTTATTTGCTTTGTTTAGCTCGGACTCTTAGAAACATTTGAATCTCTCTCTCTCCCTCCCTCCCCTTCTCTCTCCTTTTCTGGCACTTATTTCTACTTCATGCGATTCATGTGCATTGCACCTGTAAGGTCTAGTACGCACAAGACTCGAAAAGCTTTCGCTCTCTTTATATATATATATATATATATATGATGTTGATGGGGATAGGTTTCTGTTGAAAAAAAAGGATATCAGTGCCGATAGGCTGAGATCCTCCCCGGTTTAGTGTTGAATCGGACAGATCGATTCAACAATTATGTCCACCCATGTTGTTCTAGACTGTGGTAATTACATGGATACATTGGTTTATATAATATAATATATCTCATATAATATAGGATCCATGTAATCACAAGCACCGTGTGATACACAAATCTACAATTGCACGATTAGTCTTACCAATTTTGCAGTATGTGATTGCAAGTTTCTAAAACTCAAGACTCTTGATAATAAGTTGGCTCTATTTGCTGATGTTGCTTGCTATAAATACTGTCCATTCTGTCTCCATATGGATATTAAAGAGTACAGATCTCAGATGCCATGCACATATGGATACTGTCCATGACATGGGATGCATGGCCATCAAACAATGTGCGTGGAGTGCATCGGATGACCCATGCTCATATGCTGCCGTCCATCTTGTGATGGCATAAATCCACAGATGCACCGCATCACACGCACCATAGGGATCTGCATTCAATATTAAATGGTCGCAAATAACAAAATATCCAACACATTTCTTAAGATAAAGAAAACAAATTGACGTCAAAATGTTCTAACTCTGACAATCATCGTTTGAAGGGCATGCTCCTTCTCACTCTCACTGCTGCAATTTCCAAGCTGCACCCTCCTAAGTGTGACAATGGCCAACAATGCGTAGGCCCCTCGTCAGTACAGCTTGTTGTCCTCCTCTGTAGTTTTGGTTTCTTAGTGATCGGAGCTGGAGGCATTCGGCCATGCAACCTAGCCTTTGGTGCAGACCAATTCAACCCCCATACGGAGATCGGAAGAAGGGGCATCAATAGCTTTTTCAATTGGTACTACTTCACGTTCACAGGAGCCATGATGATCTCTTCCACCTTTATCATCTACATCCAAAGCAACGTGAGCTGGTCACTGGGTCTCGCCATCCCCACCATCCTCATGTTCTTCTCCTGCGCTCTCTTTTTCCTCGGGACCAGGCTCTATGTGAAAGTAAAGCCCGAGGGAAGCCCCTTCACCAGCATTGCCCAAGTCTTGGTAGTGGCATTTAGAAAACGAGGGTTGAAGCAACCTGATGATCCGGAAACGTCTCTCTTCAATCCTCCCCATCTTAGTTCTCTTGTTTCCAAGCTTCCATTCACCAATCAATTCAGGTAATTATAATATCGCACCCTTCTTTTTCTTCAATTTCATATGCACAGGAACACTAAAGTGAATAAGAGGATTAATTTGTTCTAATCAAACTTAAAAATGAGGATTCTGAAGCATATGATTTGGAAACTCCTTGTAGCTAGCGTAATCAAGTCTGAATCAGTTCCAAGTCATGCTGGAGATGGACCTAATCCAAATTATCCAATCCACTTGTGGCGTTAATTAGGCCTATTTGTCTAGCACCTTGCCCATTTAATTTTTATTATACTTTGTTGTTCCCTAATTGGATGGTTAATATAATTAATTGTGTCAGATTTCTCGACAAGGCTGCGATCATGACTCCCATGGATGCAATCAAACCAAATGGCCACGCTGCAAATCCATGGAGACTATGCAGTCTCCAACAGGTTGAGCAGGTAAAATGTTTAGCAAGAATCATTCCCATATGGGCTTCAGGCACCATCCTCTTTGTTGCACTTGTCCAAGAGTCGAGTTTCGTGGTCTTTCAAGGCCTTCAAGCCGATAGACATTTTGGGAAGAGTAAATTTGAAATACCAGCTGCTTCTTTCACTGTATTCTCCATGCTGGCCTTAACAATCTGGATACCTGTTTATGATCGCATTTTAGTCCCTTGGCTTCGAAGGGCTACTGGTAAAGAAGCTGGCTTCACATTACTCCAAAGGATGGGAATTGGAATTGTTCTTACGGTAGTCGCCATGGTTGTCTCTGGACTGGTTGAAGGGCGGAGGAGGAGTTATGCCCTTCATCGGCCAGCCCTGGGGATTGCACCGAGTGGTGGTACGATATCATCCATGTCTAGCTTCTGGTTGGTACCTCAACTGGTGCTTCTTGGATTTGCTGAGGCTTTTAATTTGATCGGTCAGGTTGAGTTCTACTACAAACAGTTCCCTGAAAACATGAGAAGCCTCGCTGGAGGTGTGTTCTTCTTCGGGCTAGCATGTGCCAATTACTTGAGTGGCTTCATGGTGACAGTAATTCATCGAACTACCGGCCACAATGGAAAAGATAATTGGTTAGCCAACGACCTAAACCATGGAAGATTGGACTATTTCTATTTCTTGATTGCTTTAATGGAAGTAGTTAACTTCGTATTTTTTATTGTTTTCGCCAACTGGTATAGATATAAAGGTTTAGAAGATGGCCATGAGATTGCCTTGGAGAAAAGCAAGTCAAAATCTTCTCTTGTTTAAACTAGAACCGAGTGACGAGATATATATACATGTTTGTTACTGTATGGTATTCTAGTTGTCACAATATTGGTAAAAATTATAAATGAAAACAGATCGGTGATGTTATCTCTTAAATTCTTTTGCACATTCCATTTTGTTTACTTCTCTTGAGAATAGCAAGTAATTAACCAGTCAATTTCTGTTGCATTTGTTTTCCATGTTTTGAAGGTCGCCAGAGAATTTCGGGGATATATTCATTGCATTCATGTGCCAAACTCTATGTTTTTCATGGCTCCAAACCATGTTTTTTTTTTTTTTAAATAAAAAAATTAATGTTTCCTTTCTCCTTCATGGATAGAAGTTATATTCAGGAACTTCTGAAATCCATTCTTTCTTTTAATTTGCCTTGCACGAAAAAAATCAGGGGAGTGATTATGACCATCTGAGGTATGATTTATTCAATTAGTTTGCTTCTAGAGTTTATTGCTTATGGGATTTTGTCCTTATATAGGCTTTGTCGATGCAATAGCAGATTAGTGAGACCATCTTTTTTCAGAAGTATTAGTGAGAGCATTTTAACTGCGGAGAAGAATTTTATTGAAAATTTTGGATAAAAATCTCCAATTTTCATGTTTTGCAAATAGAGAAGGCAGACATTTTCCTATGGTTTGGTTGCTGCAGTTGGTGAACAATTTATGTTTTGTCAAATATTATACCCTGCATCCTCTTCTTACCAACTCTTCTGTCTGCCGCTTCTGATGTACATATCTCTATTTTTTCAATTGTATTTGATGACTGTAGGGGATGGCAATGGTGGAATCCAAACAACAAAATCACAATTCACCAATGAACCAATGAATTAGATTAAACCATCTATGATCAAGATATGCAAGAATATGGAGAAATGAGAACACTAAAGTACAACAACACAATATAAGAAATTACGTGGTTCACCCACTATCGGGCTACGTCTATGGGCATGGAAAAGATCAAAATCCACTATCAACTTGGAAGATTACAAAAGTTTGAGAATAGTTTACCACTTTATAATAATGAATTTACTACTTTCTAATAAAAAATCTTTTTCTTATTACACCTCCTAAGCACCCTTTAGATCCTATGAACCCTGCTTCGGAATGCTCTAAGAACCCCTCCAATCAATTATAAAAATTTGGATATGCAAGAAGAACAACAGAACTCACTACTATCTAAACCCTCTCCTCATCTCTCTTCTTTATTCTAAGTAAAGAGAACACTCAAGAGAGGAATACACCTTGACTTAATCTCACTTGATACAATAGAAGCTCTTTTTACTAACTCACCTGAGCTCAACTAGCTAATGCATCAAGTAAGTCCAAACCCAACTAACCCATTGCATGACTTTTTGAACCAAACCCAAAATAAGCATAATAAGTAATTGGTGAATTTGATATCATCAAACTCAACAATCTCCATCTTAACAGCAAAGTCACAATTCTCCATATTTCTATGCTAACTAGATGCCTCTATGCTCCTTTCATTTTGAAGCCCAAAGAAGATAGGCTGTATTTTCATTTTTCTACTTGTACTGGCTTCGTAAGCATATCGACCACATTCTTATGAGTGTTCACTTTCAACACCTCACCTTGTCATTTCAATGACCTATGTAACAGTATTGTACATCAACATGTTTGATCCTTTTGTGATAAACCGAATTTTTTGTCAAACATATAGCGCTCATACAATCACATAGTAATATCGTGGAAACCATCTTCATATCAAGTTCTTTTATCAAACCTTGAAGCCACATCGCTTCTTTACTTACTTTCATTAGTGCCACGTACTCGATCTCTTGGTCGACAAAGCAATCGTTGCTAGAAGTTTAGACATCCAACTAATTGGATCATTCTCATTTTGAAATATATAACACATTATCGATCTTCTTTTATCAAGATCATCGATAAAATTTGTGTCTACATAACCTTACATTGGACTTGAACACTTATTATAAGTGATTGCATAATCACTAGTCCCTCTCAAGTAACAAAGTCTCCACTTCGCTGTCTCGCAATGCACCTTCTCGGGATTTACCATAAATTGGTTAAGAATGCCAACCGCATAAGTAATATCCAGCCTCATGTATATCATAGCAAACATCAAGCTGCCTACTAATAGGGAACTCGATCCTGCATCCGCTTCTTTTCATCCTTCATCTTAGGATATTACTCCAAAGACAACTTGAAGTGAGATGCAAATGGTGTCCTCACCATCTTTATTTTGCTCGTATCAAACTTTTCAAGCAACTTCTCTATAAATCCCTTTTATAAAAATGATAATGTATCATTTTGCTTATCTTGCCAAATCTCCATATCAAGAATTTGACATGTCAGTCTGAGGTCTTTCATTTCAAGGTCTATGTCCAAATCTTCCTTGAGATCTTTAATCACTGCCCTTTCTTTGTATGCTATAAGCATATCATCTATATACAATATCAACACTAGAAAGTTATTATCTTTGAAGAACTTTAAGTAGACACAATGATTATACTTACTTTTTTAGAATTTTCGGCTTGACATAAATGTATCAAACTTCCAATACCATTACCTTGATGTTTGTTTAAGCCTATATAATGATTTCTTGAGCTTACATATAAGATGCTCTTTATCTTTTTCTATGAAATCTTAAGGTTGATGCATATAAACCTTCTCCTCTAAATCACCATGCAAAAATATCATCTTAACATCTAATTGCTCAAGTTTCAAGTCATTAGTAACAACAAGACTAAGAATGAGTTGAATAGAATCCAACTTAATAGTAGGATAAACACTTCAGAAAAAATCGATACCTTCTTTTTGTATAAATCCTTTGGCAATTAACCTTGCCTTGCACCTTTGAATCATCGCATTAGTTTCCCTCTTTGTTTTATAAATCCACTTACAACCAATCATTTTTCAGCCCTTTGGTAAATCCACCAAATCTCATGTTTGATTTTTATGAAGTTTTATTATTTCCTCCATAGCTTCTTTCCAATGGTTGGCATCGGTAGCATTAACGGCCCCTTGAAAAATATCAGGCTCTTCCTCCACGATTAGTGCCCAAAGTATACTTGGGTCCACAAAATCCATTAGATATGTAGGCATGTGCTACTCTCTTGTTGAATACCAAGATATATCATATATTTCTCCACCTTCATAAGAACTTTTCTTCTCTTTGGAACCTTGCTCAACTTGCTCTTCAACCTCATCAAACTCAACTGGTGCATTTTTCGATTCAACACCTTCGTTTGGTGCATAATTTGAAGATGAAAGTTCAAAACTTTGAGTTTCATGTCGGATTTCTTTCTTCTTTTTACTTTTATTTTTCATGCTTCTTCTTAACATATTTGATTCATCAAAGTACACATCACATGTTGTGATAATTTTGTAGGCCACCGGATCCTACAATCGAAATCCTTTCACAACTTTTGTATAGACAAAAAGAATACACTTCCTTGATTTTAGATCTACTTTAGTTTTTGATAATTAGGAACCAATGTATAAGCATGACAACCAAATATTTTTAAGTTAGAATAATCACAAAAATTTTTGAACCATATCTTCTCCGATGTCTTTTCAATAAGTGCCATGAAAGGCAAGTGGTTGACAAGATAATATGCCATAGACATGGCCTCAGTCCATAACTCATGCTCCAAACCGGCGTTGTTCAACATACTACGAGCCTGCTCCATCAATGCACGGTTCATTCTTTCTGTAACTCCATTTTGTTGTGGATTATAGGGGTTAATCTAGTGCCTCAAGATACCCTTCTCCTTGCAAAATAGTTCAAACTCTTTATATTGATACTCCAAACTATTATCCGGTTGGAGAACTTTAATATGACGTCTGGTGAGATTCTCTATTTCACCTATGAAATACTTGAATGTTTCAAATACCTCACCCTTTGACTTGAGAAACTTAATCCAAATTTTTCATGAAAAATCATCAATAAATGATATGAAGTAGTTGAAACCACTATATGAAGTAGTAGAAAAGCTCCACACATCCATATGAATATAATCATGTATACCTTTACTTATGTGAGACTCAACTTTGTAGCTCCATTTATGATGCTTTCCATAAGTACAATGCTAGCAAAATTTAGAATCACCAAAAGTAATACTTAGAATAAGCTTCCACTCTACTAGAATCTTCATACCCTTCTTACTCATATGACCCAACCTTTTATATCATAACTAGAGGAAAAGGTCATCATTCCCAATCGCATAAGATTCATCTATTATCATGCTCCCTACTAGTTTATACAAATTTTCAACTCGGATGCCCTTCATAACAACCATTGCATCTTTGAAAACTTTAATAACTGAATTTGTCGCCTTTCTTGTCTAATTTGGAAAGAAAAAGCAAGCTTTTCTTCAATCCATAACATTGCATATATTTTTAAGCATCCGAAGTATTCCATCAAACATCCGCAAGTACACCGTACCAACTCCAACCATCTTGCTACTTGAGTTATTTTTCATCAAAACTATACTACCCTCACATCTCATATGTGCTAAACTATGAATAATGTGGATATATATGATGGGTTGCATTACAATTAAGAATTCAATTTTGATGAAATGCCAAACTTGAACCTACTATCAAGATTTTATTATCGATACTACCCGATGTTGACTCTTCTACTTGATGTATTTCATTGTTCATCTCAAAGCCATTCTTTTTACTACTTGATTTACCAACATCCTTTTTGGAATTTAAACCTTTTCAATTTCTACAATTCTTCTTAAAGTGCTTGATTTTATCATACAACGAATAAATCCCTTTGTTATTTTGATCTTTAGATTTTGATTTATATTTAAATTTGCTCCTTGAAGGATTTCTTGATGTGCTTTTATGTTCTCTTTGACAATCTCTCACCAAACTTTTTAAACTCTCCAAAGTTGTCTTTTTTTGGAGCTTATTAGCTAACAAAGTATAGAAACGGTGTTCATGTCAAGAGAATCCTTTTTGGTATAACTTAGACTTATAATTAATGTGTCATAGGAATCTGCTAATATACATAGCAAAGGTATGGCCTTATCCTCATATTTCATGTTCTCTTCAATATTTTCAAGCTTACAAATGATGTTGTTGAAAATATTCATGTGCTCGAAAATTTTAGTACCTTCTTTCATTCTCTAAGAGTATAATTTTCTCTTCAAGAAAATCTAATTGGTGATTGACTTTGTTTGGTTCAAGCTCTCTAACTTCATCCATAAGTCTAAAGCCATCTTCTCTTCAACAATATTAAAGAGAATTTCATCCTCCAAACACATGCAAATAGTAACCAAGGCTTTCAAGTCTATCTCATCCCAATCATCATTTGACATCAACTCTAGTTTCTTGTCCTTCCTAAGTAGAGCCTTGTGATACTTTTGTTGTATCAATAAATTATGAACTTTCAACTTTCAAAGCTCAAAATTTCTCTTTCCATCAAATTTCTCCACTTCCAACCGATTTGTAGCTATTAAGATAATTCGTTGAACACCTTGCACTCACAATTTGAAGCTCTGATATCAATCATAAAGGATGACAATGGTGGAGTCCAAACAACAAAATCACAACTTACTAATAAACCAGTGAAACCACCCACGACCAAGATATGCAAGAATATGGAGAAATAAGAAAACCAAAGAGAATGCCAATAGTACAACAATATAATATAAGAAATTACGTGGTTCACCCACTATCAGGTTATGTCCACGGGCATGGAGAAGATTAAAATCCAGTATTAACTTGGAAGATTGCAAAAGTTTGAGAGGAGATTACCACTCTATAATAATGGACTTACTACTTTCCAATGTAAAAATTCTCTTCTTGTTACACCTTCTAAGCACCCTTCCGATCTCACGAATCCTACTTTGGAATGTTCTAGGAACTCCTCCAATTAATCTTGAAAGCTTGGACAAGCAAAAAGAATAAGAGAACTCATCACCATCAAAACCTTGTCCTCTCCTCTCTTCTCTATCCTAAGGAAAGAGAACACTCAAGAAAAGAATGCACCTTGACTTAATCTCGCTCAGTATAATAGAAGCTTTTTTTTCTAACTCATCTTAGCTTAACTAACTAATGCATTAAGTAAGCCTAAATCCAACTAACCCATTACACGAGTTTTTGAACCAAATCCAAAATAAGCCCAATAAGTTAATTGGTGAATTTGATATCACCAAATTTAACGGTGACTAATGGAGTCTAAGTTGTTTGGGTTCCATTCTCATTCTCATTCTCATAAAAAAAAAAAGAAAAAAAATTATAATAGAGGAAGGAAAACCTTCTCTTAACACATCACATCAAGATCATAAAGATTCCAAAGATAGAGAGCGTGGACGACAGTGGTTAAGAAGCCAATAATTGATAATCGCTGTCACGGAGGTACTTGTTCTTCCACACGCGGTTCCCTTCTTCTTCTCTGATCACGGGTGATGTCGGCATCATCTAGCTATTGTTTTGTCGTGGAGGAGAGAGATTTTGACCCGTTTGCTTTGCTTTCACTTTCGATGATTCGTTTACACACCATCCCCTTTCATGTTTTCAGGGAGGCTCGATCTCTGCAATTTTGACACAGAGAAGCTAGCGATCCACGTCATTCAGAGCGCCTTTGCCACTCCTTTCTTTGGAGAGGCTGTGAGTAGGATGGATGAAGCAAGAGGGATATTATGTTAATTGGATGGAGGAAGTTATACGGCAAACCGGTAGCCAAGTCCTGCCATGCTAGAAGACTCGTCTTCGCGGTTCACATCACCAGATTATCTTTGGAACCAGATGGAACGAAGGTTGTTAATGGGATTTTATTGTCGGCCCCGTACAACTGCTACGCTAATATGCCTTAACGAGCTACTTATGTCCAGCATGTGTTTAATTAATTTATTATAATAAATTTAATTTAATTTATTTTGAAATTTTTAGGGATGGCAACGGATTGGGTTTGAATCCGATAATGTACTACCATCTCCAAATCCAAACTTAATTCCATGTACCCAAATCTACCCGATATCCGATCGGATAAAAAGAGAGATACTCATCCTCATAGCAAATGGGTTCGGGGATACCCACGAGTAATTCATTTTTCCATACTCAATCCATACCCGCCCTATATCCATCCCATACCCAAAAAATAAACAACCAAAATAATTTTATGCATATTATCAACCAAAACAGAATTATCAATTTGACATAGAACATAATCTGTAAATCCAAATTTATAGAAATAGAATTACAATTCAACATAAAATATATAAACAATCAAAATAATTTTATGCATATTATCAACCGAAATAGAATTATCAAAATAAAATTATAAACATATATTTTCGGATATCGGTTCAGGTATTATCCAAATTCGTATATTCGGATTGGGTTCGGATTCGGATTTGGATAGAAAATAATATTACCCATATCTTATTTATATTCGTGCTATAGTTTTTAAATTTTATCTAAATTCGATCAAATTTTATTTTTTAAATTTGATTGAATTTAGATAGGATATATATCCATGGATCGATTTTGCCGTACCTAGAGATTTCTGATGGTAACATCATGTTTTGTCCTTGGAATCGAAATAAAAGATACGGCCACCGGGTCTCTTCCAAGAACCAAGTTCCTGTCTAAAAGCTACAAAGCATAATACCATTAAAATTGACTTTAGTTGGTAGAATCCGCACGCAAGTCCCAGAATAGTTTGTGAAGTATTGGTCCTCGTCACCCGTCAGTTTCTAGCCATAAGTAAAAGACCGCCCACCCCGGAAGGTTCTTTTTAAATACCAGAAGCTAAGTGCACATGGTCACACCAGAGCCTCACCAACTCTCTTCCTCCCAAGGAAATAATAAAGCTGGAGCAGAAAGAGAAACAGAGTGAGGAATAGAGTTGGGGAGAGAAATAATGGCGATGACAGGAGAGAAACCCCGAGAAATGGAGAATCTAGAGAATGGCACGGAAGCGGAACCAGAAATCAAGTATAGGGGGTGGAAAGCCATGCCATATGTCATAGGTATCAAACATATACATTTTTTTTTTTTTTTTTTTAAACCTTGATGAAAGGAGTCCAAGGAGCTATGAGCTCCATAAGACACCTAATTTATTGATAGAAAAGCATATGCATCAGTGTAAAAGAAGGATTAAAATAGAGGATAAAAGGAGTCTGAAAAAAAAGGAAGTACAAGGTCGATCTGTGTATGAAAAAGACAGTGACTGCAGAAGTGAAAACAGAAACCTCTGAAACAAAGGGTAAAACAGATCCGTGTATGCAACATCCAATGTATCAAATACATACATGAACGCTAGCTTTGATGTCCTTACAATAGCTGCTTTCTTTCATCAACCGATTTATATGCGATGGAAAATATGAGCAGGGAACGAGACATTCGAGAAGTTGGGAACCATCGGCACGGCGGCAAACCTGCTGGTCTACCTCACCACCATCTTCCACTTGAAGAGTGTCACCGCGGCCACCACCCTCAATATTTTCAATGGGACCACCAACTTAGCTCCTCTTCTTGGAGCCTTCCTCTCGGACACTTATTTGGGCCGCTACATCACTTTGGGATGTGCTTCTGTTTCTTCACTATTGGTATTATTGAGCTCTCTCTCTCTCTCTCTCTCTCTCTCTCTCTCTCTGTGGATAAGCTTGCATCCGCACCACCATAGCTATGGCCTATGAGGCTCAGAACAAGCGTAGGTGCTCGTCTGCTTGCGTGTATGTGCTGCAGAATGTCTCGTAGAAAACAGGTTGAGGTTAAGTTGTATTTTTTAATACTCTGATGGTAAACTGGTTGGCCTTCGATTGCCACTAGCCCTTACAAAAATATGGGTACGTTTGGATGACCAAAAGAATAGTCCAGTTCAAATGGCTCAAGTTGAACCGGATACGTATTTTTTATGAGTTTGGCTTGCGTTGCTTGAACCCCCCTTGGCGGTATGGCTGGGCCACACCTTAGCTGCTAGCGTGACTCAGTCCCCTAACGTACTTAAACTCTTAGGTGGTCCAGTCCTACCTCAGGATGTGGATCATTTTTTTTGTTTTTTGGTAGAAGATGTGGATCATCTTCAAACCTCTACTATATATTATAAAACATGTACTTAAAATAGGGTGTTCCATTCCACTATAAACCAAGTTGTCGTCAATACTTTATTTTTTATATTCTTTTTCTCACAGATGAAGAGCAATTCTGTATTTATTATTTGCCTTGTTTAGCTCGCACTCTCAATAATATTTGAATCTCCCTATATATTTTTCTTTTTCTTTTTTTTCTTTTTCCTTGCATTTATTTATACTTCATGCGAGCCTTGTGCGTAAGGTGTAGTATATATGTACACACAGCATTAGAGAAGCTATCACTCTTTTATGTATATAATATATAGATGGGGTCGACAGATTTCTGTTAAGAAAAGAGTACCAACATGGATAGGTTGAGATCTTCTCCAGTTTAGTGTCGAAATGGAGAGATCCAGTTCTACAATTATGTTCATCCATGTAGTGCTCTGCTATGGTGCTAACATAGATCCCATGGTTTATATGAGATAATATATCTCATTTATAATATAGGATCCATATAATCACGACCACCATGTGATTCCCAAAGCCGTGATTGCACGATCAAAACCTTGCCAATTTTGCTGTATGTGTTCTGAAGGTAAATTCTCTATTGCAATCACATTTGTACAAACTATATTCCTTAATAAATCAGGTGACCTATGAGTTATGCTAAGTAACTGGTCACCTTTCTTTGCCAAAAAAAAAAAAAATGCTGTATGTGAAAGTGAGGATCCAAAACTCATGACACACTGGCAATAAGTTGGCTCCGTTTGCTAGTGTTGCTTGCTATAGATGCTATCGATCCTATCTTGATATGAATATTAAATGGTCGCAAATGACCAAGTATCTGACAATTTCTGAAGATATACTAGATAAGAAAATAAACTGACATCCAAATCTTCCGACTCTAATTAACAATCATAGTTTTCTTCGTTGAAGGGCATGCTTATTCTCACTCTCACTGCTGCAATCTCAAAGCTGCACCCTCCCAAGTGCGACCAAGGCCAACACTGCATAGGCCCCTCCCCAGTGCAGCTTGCCGTCCTCCTCTGTAGTTTTGGTTTGTTAGTGATCGGTGCTGGAGGCATTCGGCCGTGCAACCTAGCCTTTGGTGCAGACCAATTCAACCCACATACAGAGTCGGGGAGGAGGGGCATCAACAGCTTCTTCAATTGGTACTACTTCACGTTCACAGGAGCCATGATGATCTCTTCCACCTTTATCATCTACATCCAAAGCAACGTGAGCTGGGCACTGGGTCTGGCCATCCCCACCATCCTCATGTTCCTCTCCTGCACTCTCTTCTTCCTTGGGACTAGACTATATGTGAAAGTGAAGCCCGAGGGAAGCCCCCTCACCAGCATTGCCCAAGTCTTGGTAGTGGCATTTAGAAAACGAGGGTTGAAGCAACCTGATGATCCGAAGACGTCTCTCTTCAATCCTCCCCATCATAGTTCTCTCGTTTCCAAGCTTCCATACAGCGATCAATTCAGGTAACTATAATCACACCCTCCTTTTTCTTCAATTTCGTATGCACAGGAGCACAAAGTGAATAAGAGGATTAATTAGTTCTAAACTTAATGATGCACGAGGATTGTGGAAAAAAAAAAAAAAAATCAAGCAATTCAAGTATGATCTACCAGCTATAAAATGCCTGCAAACAAACAAATTAACTTAAGCATATGATTTGGAAACTCCTTGAAGCTAGCGCTGTCAAGTTTGAATCAGTTGTAAGTCATGCTGGAGATGGACCTAATCAAATCCACTTCCGAACCAGGCGTGCTATCTTTCTAGCACTTTGCCCGATTACCATTTATTATATTTGTTGTTTCCTAATTCGGCGGTCTGCGGTTTATGGTGTCAGGCTTGTTGACAAGGCTGCGATCAGAACTCCCATGGATGAAGTCAAACCAAATGGCGACGCTGCAAATCCATGGAGACTTTGCAGTCTCCAACAGGTTGAGCAGGTAAAATGTTTAGCAAGAATCATTCCCATATGGGCTACAGGCATCATCCTCTATGTTGCAATTGTCCAAGAGACGACTTTCGTGGTCTTTCAAGGCCTTCAAGCTGATAGACATTTTGGGAAGAGTAAATTTCAAATACCAGCTGCTTCTTTCACGGTCTTCGCCATGCTAGCGTTAACAATTTGGATACCTGTTTATGATCGCATTCTAGTCCCATGGCTTCGAAGAGTTACCGGTAAAGAAGGTGGCTTCACATTACTCCAGAGGATGGGAATTGGAATTGTTCTCTCGGTGGTTGCCATGATTGTCTCCGGACTCGTGGAAGAGCGGAGGAGGAGTTATGCCCTTCACCGACCGGCCCTCGGGACTGCACCGAGTGGTGGTGCGATATCATCCATGTCTAGTTTCTGGTTGGTACCACAGCTGGTGCTTCTGGGTCTTGCTGAGGCATTTAATTTGATCGGCCAGGTTGAGTTCTACTACAAACAGTTTCCTGAAAACATGAGAAGCCTTGCTGGAGCTGTGCTCTTCTGCGGGATGGCATGTGCTAATTACTTGAGTGGCTTCATGGTGACGGTAGTTCATCAAACAACAGGTCACAATGGGAAAGATAATTGGTTAGCCAGCGACCTAAACCAGGGAAGATTGGACTATTTCTATTACTTGATTGCTTTAATGGGAGTAGTCGACTTCCTATTTTTTATTGTTTTTGCAAACTGGTATAGATACAAGGGTTTAGAAGATGGCTCCGAGATCGCATTGGAGAAAAGCAACTCAAAATCTTCTCTTGTTTCAACTAGAACCGAGTGACGAGACATACTTGTTTTGTACTGTATGATGATATTCTACTTGTCACAATATTGATAGAAAATATAAATGAAACCGGCCAATTAGTTTGCAGATATTCCATTTTGTCTACTTCTCTTAAGAATAGCAACTTAACTGGCCAATTTCTGTTGCATTTGCTTTCCGTATTCTGAAGGTCGCCGTGGCATTTTAGGGATATTCAATGTACTCACATGCCAAAATCTAGGATTTTCATGGCTGCAAACCGTGTATTTTTCTAAAAAAAATTGACATTTCGTTTCTCCTCTAGGAATATAGGAGTTATATTCAGGAACTTCCTTTTTTTTTTTTTTTTTTTCTTGGTGATGTAATATAGGCTAAGGGAGATTTATCCCATTAGCCTTTACTGAGATTTAAAAGGTAAAGTTTACGAGGTAAAACAGGATATTTTCAAGAAGTGACATGTTAGTGATTTTACAGAGAAGAACGTTATAGGGGCAAAGAAACTGCCAAGTAGCTCCAAAAAAGATCCCATCCGGCTCAAAAGAGCAACCAAGGACACTAAAATCCGATTGCAGATATCTGGATCCAAGAGCAGAGCCAAATTTGTTCAGCACAAGGTACCAAAACGCACAGCATTAGCAGACCCAAAAAATCAATGCAATAATGCCAAGAGCTTTCCATCCTAATCCCCATTTGTCAGCATCCAGGAAATCCAAAAAAAACCTGCAAAGAGCATCAACTAAGAAGGAACCCTAACTTTTTGAACTCCTTTAATTTTTTCTATAGCTTAGAGAATCAGGTAACACCTTTTGATCACACGATAGATACCAACACTCTAGAAGATGAAGGATTTTGTGAGCAGTAGTTGTTGTGATTGAAGGTTATTTATTAAGAAAGATGTGGGCATTCTGCTCCTTCCAACGGCATCAGATGAAGCTCATAATTAACAATTGGCTGCTGCCGATCTTTGGCAAAATGAAGTCTCATCCAATTGGCATTGAGGAATTTCTTTTTAATTCATTGTTTCTTTTATTTCGCCATTCATTTCAAAAAAAAAAAAAAAACAACAACAACAAAGTGATTATGATCATCTGAAGTGTGATTTCTTCAATTTGCCTACTTCTGGAGTTTATTGCTCATGGGATCTTGTCCTTCTATAGGCCTGTCGATGCAGTAGCTGATTACATTTTGACTGCAAAATAGAATTTTATTGAAATCTTGGATGAAAATATCCAATTTTCATGTTTTGCAAATAGGGAAGGCAGACATTTTACAATGATTTGGTTGCTGCAGTGGATGAACAATTTATGTTTTGCAAATATTGTACTCTGTACATTCTTCTTACCAACTCTTCTGCCTTCTGCTATTTTTGACGTACATATCTCTACATTTTTCATGATATTTGGTGGCTAATGGAGTCTAAGCTCTTTGGCTTCCATTCTCATCCCAAAAATAAAATGCAATAGAGGAAGGAAAACCTTCTCTCAGGACATCACATCAAGTTCAGAAAGCTTCCAAAATGGAGGTCGATGGTGAAAGAGCCAATAATTGATAGTCGCAGTCAGAGAGTTAATTGGTCTGACCCACATGGTCCTCATGATCACTGGCGATCTCGGTAATCATCTTGTTTTTGTAACTTTTTCATCATAATAATAAAAGAGAGGGAGAGCTTGACCCGTTTCCTTTGTGGTCACATTCAATGATTCATTGATCCACCATCCTCTTTCATCGTTCCAGCAAGTCTTGATCGCTGCAATTTGAACACACACAGAAAGAGAGAGGCAGTGACTCACGTCTCGGAGAGGCTGCAAGTAGGATGGGATGAAAGCAAGAGAGATATTATGTCCATTGGATGGAGGAAATTAATTATACGGCAAACCGATAGCCAAGTCCTGCCATGCCGGGAGTCCTGTACGTTTACGTCGTTCACATCTTGGAACCAGATGGAAAGAAGGTTGTTAGGGGGATTTTATTGCCTTCATGCACAACTGCTGCGCTAATATGCCTCAGTGAGCTGCTTGTGTCCAATATCTTTTAATTAATTTCTATTAATTCTAAATTTAATGTTTAATTTGTTTTGAAACTTCTGATGGTACATCATGCATTGTCCTGGAATGCAAATGAAAGATACTGCCACCAGAACTCTTCCGAGCACTAAATTTGTATCTAAATTAAAGCTACAAAGCATGATACCATAAAATTAAGTTTAGTCGGTAGAATCAGCACGTCAATCCCTGAATAGTTTGGGAAGTATTGGTCCTCAGTTTCTAGCCGCTAGTAAAAGTCGCACTTAGTCCAGCTGCATAGCAAGGCTAGCTCCAGATCAGTCGGCATTTTCCTTTCACCAATACTATCACCAAATATTCTCTCTTACGATACCAAAACTCAAGATTACTTGATTTTCCTCTGATGCGAGTATATCATAACGAAAATAATATTAGACAACAACTAGCATGAAGGTCCAAAATAATTTTTTGGATTTAAAATAGTTGTCAAATAACAATTACCTGATATAACCTTAAGCAGCAGTTTTATTAACTAAAGGCAACAACTATGACAAAGATAATAAGGCAACAGTTTTTTTTTTTTAATTTTACTTAGGCAGCAAATTAATTATCTATCTAGCTTATATGGTTGGTACCTCAGCTGGTGCTTCTGGATCTTGCTAAGGCTTTTAATTTGATCGGTCAGATTGAGTTCTACTACAAACAGTTTCCTGAAAACATGAGAAGCCTTGCCGGAGGTGTGCTCTTCTGTGGGCTCTTGAGTGGCTTCATGGTGATAGTAATTCATCAAACAGCCGGTCATAATAAGAAAGATGATTGGTTAGCCAGCGACCTAAACCATGGAAGATTGGACTACTTCTATTTCTTGATTGCTTTAATTGGAGTATTTAACTTCATATTTTTTTATTATTTTTGCCAACTGGCATAGCTACAAAGGTTTAGAAGATGGCTCTGAGAATGCCTTGGAGAAAAGCAAATCCAGATTTTCTCTTGTTTAAACTAGAACTGAGTGACGAGATATACATCTTTGTTACTATATGGTATTTTATTTTTCAAAATATTGGGGAAAAATATAAATGAAACAGATCGATGATGTTATCTATTAAATTCTTTTGTACATTCCATTTTGTTTACTTCTCTTGAGAATTGCAAGTAACTAGCTAATTGTTGTTGCATTAGTTTTCCATGTTTGGAAGGCTACCTAAGCATTTCAAAGATATTCTTTTTTTTTTTTTTTAATGAAAAGGGAGGCAAGGTAGTAGTCCCAACTTTTATCATTTTTTTTTTTTTTGATGAAAGGGGAAGCAGATGGACTGCCACCCTATTTTATTGAACAGGATAATTAGAGAATGTGTACAGAAGGAAAAATTGGAAGAAGGTCTAAGCTACAAAAGATCAAAAAAAGAAAGAGTCAAGCCATCTTTTAAGATGCACAAAGATCAAAAAGAAGGTTAACTGCTTGCATTTGAGTTCCAGCTGAAATCTGAAATGAACAGAGGGTAAGAGGAAGAGCAAGCTGGAATATATGCATGGGCTGAGATCAACTTTTATCAAGGGGGAAATAGTATTTAGAAAAGGAGTGATATCAAGTGAAAAGGTGCAAAAGAAGAGAGCATTCAGATGGGCTTTTATGGACCGACGCCCAAAGCGCTTCGGTGCTTTTTCGCCATGTTTTATTTTCTGACTTCTTTTGTTGCATTCATACTATGCTTGCATGATTGCTCCATCTTATCAAAAGAAAAAAAAAAAAAAAAAAAGGACTATAAAAGCGGAGAAAGAAAGAATGAAAGATTGAAGCATCTCAAGCTTTAGGAAGCCTCAAATGTGGAGAGCCACCCAAGCAATGTCTTCCTTCTCCAGCTCTTCTTTTCCCATAGACATTGCTAAGGAAGACGCGAGAGAGAAGAGCTTTCAAAGCTGTAGACCGCCATGGACCGAACCTGAATGCTGAATATGGAGAGTCATTACAAAAAAACAATCTTTTTATGATAAAATTATTATGAAAAAGATATTCATCATAAATAATTTACTATTTACGATAAAAAAAAATTTCATCGCAAATAGTTGCATATCAGCGATGAAAAAAATTTTTTATCTTAAATATAAATTATTTGTGATGAATATTTTCGTCGTAAATAATGTATCATTTATTTTAATTTTAAATTTTTAAATATTAATAAAAAAAATATTTTCATCGTAAATAATTTAAGTATTTAAGATGAAAAATTATTTTTCGTCACCAATAAGTTTATTTGCAATGCAAATATTATCATCATCAATATTTGAAAAAAATCAAAAATCAAAAAATTAAAAAATTATTAATTATTTATGATAAAAAATTTAATCATAAATAATTAAATTTCATCGTCAGTACCTAATTATTTACGATGAAAATATTTTCATCGTCAATATTTAAAAAAATTAAAAATTAAAAAAATCAAAAGTTGCTTATTATTTGCGATAAAAATTTTTCATCATAAATAATTAAGTATTTATGATGAAAAAAAAATTACATCATAAATATTTAATTATTTATAATAAAAATATTTTTATTCTCAATATTTAAAAAATTAAAATTTTAAAAAATTATAAAATTTAAATTTTTGATTTTGTGTAAGGCAACTGAATCTATTTTTTATAGTAGCTGTATACATCTTTTGTCCTTTTATATAGTAAAGTAGCATATGTGAGTTATGATCCAGATCAAATTTTTTGTATAAAAAAATTATATAAAAGTGGATGATATTCACGGAGTAGAATAAATAGATCCTTTTGAATGAAATAAGCTATACATTTATTTGCAACGTAAAATTCATCTGTTCATCATGGTCACTATTGCTAGTGATATCAATGAATCTTTCTGATGGAGTATCTGTCTTAAGCTGCATAAACGGAGCCTCTTTTCATGCAAAAATTATATAGTTAAGAAGCGTATTTTAGCATGACTTTCAAGATCTCAAAAAGTACGATGCTTTACGTATCGATCGACGCTCAAATGTATCTCTGTAGGAGTTTCAATTATAATAAGAGAAATAATATGAGCACTTATCTTCCTAGGAATGCAAAGCATAAATATGAGCCTATGCTTTATAACACAACTTACACTATCCATAGATCTGCTTTGATTCTGGTTAATTATACTTTAAAGCTCACATAATTTCTCTTGAATTTTTCAAGCTCGATCCTCACATGCAATATATGAGCTTTCAGATCTCTAACTTTCTGTCCTTATCATATCCTCCAAATCTCAATCTTGATGAATTTCTCTCGTGATCTCAGAATCATCGCGATATTCTCATACTCCGACTTTCGGAATGAGGACTCCAAAAAAAAGATGAGCTCCTTAGAGATCGAAGGCCTCAAAGCTATCGATCTCTCATAATGCCCATTCTATTGCGAAAGTTGAAGAGCTGTTCTTATAACCATTATTAGCGACGTAAATTAAATTTTTCATTGTAATTATATTTTTTATATAATTTTTTGGAGAAAAAAACTTTTTTAGAGAAGAAATCATAAATTAATTATTTATATAAATTTTTTTGATTAATAAAAATTAATTTTTTTGATGAAATTATTTTGAAAAATTTTTTAAATCAAAATTTTTTTAGATTAAAAAAATTAATTTTATTTTTCATCATGATATTTTTTTAATGTCATTTTTTTGTTAAATTTTTTGGATGAAAAATTTTTTGGTGAAAAAATCTAAAATTATTTTTTTTTGAAATTATTATTGGAAAGATTTTTTTAGATTGAAAAAAATTGAAAGAATTTTTTTTAATTATTAGTGACGTAAACCAAATTTTCATCATAAATAGTCTTTAAATTTTTTTTAAAAAAAATTATTTGTGATATAAATTTATTTTCAGTCTGCAATCATATTTTAAAAATATTATTTTAATCAATTTTTATGAAAAAAAATTTGTTAATGAAAAAATTTTTTAATTAGTGATGAAAAATATTTTCATCGATAATACTATTTTGAAAATATTTTTTTATTTTTTGAAGAAAAAATTATTAGAGAGAAAAAAAATTTTTTGGACGGTATTTATTAGTGATAGAAATCATATTTCTATCGCTAATACCCCCATTAACGACGTAAATTTTTATTTCCATCACCAATAATTTATTTCATGAATTTTTTGGGTGAAATTTTTTTAGAAAAAAAAAATTTTAGTGGAGAATTTTTGACAGGCCTTATTGGTGATGAAAATTATTTTTTCATCGTAAATAAGCATATTAGCGATGAAAATTTTCATCGCTGATAGTTCTTCATTTATTACATGTCAAGTCGACGTCGCATTCCTTCCGAGTTCTCCCCCCTCTCTCTCTCTCTCTCCCCTCACGAAACCCTCTCTCTCTCCCTCTTCGAGCTCTCCCCCTAATCTTCCCACCGACGATCGTGTCTCCACCATTGCTGCCGCCGTTGTCGTCTGCCATCGTTACCGTGGGCTTCTCTACCGCCGTCGTTGCTGTCCGTCGGAGATAAGGCCTCTCCCTCTTCCTCTCTTTAATCATCGCTTTCCGCCCACCCTTTTTTTCTTTTTTGGTTGATCAGGCCATCGACGAGCAACGTCCGATGCCCCCACCGGTACGTGTCGGTGGCCACCATAGCATGGAGCCACCGTTAGGGGGGAGGGGGCGGGGAGGGGGTTGTAGGGGTGGGGGTGGGCGGCCGGGGGCGACACGAGGGCCGGGGGGTTGGAGGGCAGAGGGGGGTGGCACGACAGGTGGAGGGGGTTACAGGGGGCTGGGAGGCCAGAGGGTGGAGGGGTTTCATGGGGTGGGGGTGGGCGGCCGGGGGCGACACGAGGGCTGAGGGGTCGGAGGGTGGAGGGGGTGGCATGACAGATGGAGGGGGTTCCAGGGGTTGGGAGGCCAGAGGGTGGAGGGGGTTTCGTGGGGTGGGTGTGTGCGACGAGGGGGGGCACGGGGTCCAGGGAGTCGGAGGGCGGAGGGTCGGGGGGTCGGAGGTCGATTAGGGTGGGGAGGGAGGAAGGGAAGAGAGAAACGAGGAGAAAATAATAATAATAAAATATTAATCAAATATTTTATTATTTGATTAATGATAAAATATTTTTTTTATTATAATTTAATATATATTTTTTATTTATTATAATTTAATATATTTTTTAATAATTTAATACATATAAAGTATTGTAACTATGATTTAATGTTTAACTAGGATTAGCTGAATCCTTCAGTGACTTTTTAATGCATATGAACTGTCCGATCCGAGATCTGGATCGAGATTCGATTCGGATTCGGATCACGATTTGAATTGGATCGAGGTTGGGATCCGAGTCGAGATTTCGATCCGGATTGGGATCCAGATCGAGATCTGATCAAGATCCGAGTTGGGATTCAGATCACAGGGGGTTGGAGATGGCGACAGCACTATGCGGGATGGGTCGCAGGGGGTGGGTGACGGCACCGGTATCTTGAGAGTGGGGGTCGCGGGGGTCGAGTCTAGATAGTGCGGGGTGGGTGACGGCATCGGCACAGTGGGAGCGGGGGTCACGGGGGCCGAGTTCGAACAGTACAGGGTGGGTGACTACACCGACACCGCGGAAGCAAGGGTTGCGAGGGCCGAGTGCGGGCGACGGGGGGTGGGTGACGGCGACGGCATCGCAGGGAGTGGGTCAGGCCGCGGGTGGATGATGTTTAAGGAAAAAGTAATTTTTAGGGAAAAAATATTTAGGATAAAATATATTTAGAAAAAAAATAATTGTTAGAAAAAAATATTTAGAAAAAAATATTTTTAGATAAAAAATATTTAAAAAAATAAAAAATTATTTATTATACATATAAATTTTTTATTGTTCCACTAGTACAATGCACATTGCTTTTGCTTATTACAATTTAATTATTTTATGTGCTGTTTTGTATATTTTTGCTTATTATAATTAAATATAAAAAATATTTTTATTTAAAAAAAATTATTAAAATTTTTTATGAAAAAATTTCAATGCATAGTTACTCTTTTTTGATAAAGTAGAAATCCATCGCTGAATGTATGTTCAGAGATGGTAGTTAAATTACATTGAGCCGTAGATTTTTGTTCAAGAGTCAATCTTGATAGAGATCGACTCTTAGATATCCCATATTCAGATTTTTTAAAAAAATAATAATCTTATTATTGTTAATAGTTGATATTTTATTTTATTATGTGATAGTTAATAGTTATCTATCCACTGTTCTCCGGATATATGGTGAATAGGGTGCGTAAGCACCATATTCACGTCGTATACTTGGAGAACCATGGAGAGATACTGCTAAAATTTTTACAATAATGAATCAAAATATTAACTAATAACAATAATAAGATTATTATTTTTCTGAAAGGGATGGGGCCACACCTATTAGTAATAATTTGAAATGGATAAGATCATGCATTTTTGCTTCATTAAATTGATGGAAGGAGATTTTTTGTGTTACTGTTCAGTCTGTATTCTTTAATATATACTGTTTTGTATAAAATGATCTGTGTTTGGATCTGGATCGGGATCCAAAATTTAGATCGAGATTCGATTTGAAATCTAGATCGGGATTCGATCCGAAATCTGGGTTGGGATCCAGTTCGGATGAATACCATTGAAAATTTTTTTGTTGTTAATGATTTTTGTGTTTGTTGTTAGATAGATATCAATAAAAGTTGGATGAATGACAGATATTTTTTTGCTTGAATATCGAAAAGGTATTCGAGATTTTATTAAGTTTGCACGATGTAAGGCTGACAGTGCTAGTCGGATAAAGTGTTCATGCAAGAGATGTATCAATATGGTAAATTATCACATAACACTGTTGAGGAGCATCTACTACATTATAGTATGGATAAGAAGTATACTCGCTGGATATGGCATGGAGAGAGTAATCCAAATGAAGTTGTGCGCGATGATGACGATACTGAAGATAATAGTGATGCTGCTGAATTGATCAAACATGGTGGTATAGGAGAACTATTGGATGATTTATATCAAGATGTTTGTTCAAATATACGCATGAGTACTAGTGCATCTAAAGATAATTCTGATCATGAACACAATATCCGACTTGAGGTAGAAGGGATTTCTGAACAGTTTACAAAGCTTGTAAGGGATGCACGAGAGCCACTCTATCCAAATTGTGTAAAGTTCTCTAAGTTAGAGTTTTTGATAAAATTACTTCATATTAAAATTATGAATCGATGGAGTCAAAAGTTATTTGATCAAAATTTAGCATTAATTAAAGCAGCTCTTCCTAATAGAGAAAAACTTCTAAAATCATATTCTGAAGCAAAAATATACATGCGAGAATTAGGACTTGACTATATTTCTATACATGCTTGTAAAAGTGACTATGTATTATTTTATAAGGATAATGAACAGGCAACTGAATATCTAAAATACGGTGAGCTTAGATACAAAATCGATAATAGAAAAGAAAAGAAGATACCTCAAAAAGTTTTAAGGTATTTTTTATTGATTCCAAGACTTCAAAATTGTATATGTCCACAAAAATAGCTGAAGAAATGAGATGGCATCATGAGCAGTGGGTTCTAGAGGAGAACATACTTAGCCACCCGACCGACTCTGTAGTGTGAAAAGACTTCGATGCAAAGCATCCGCACTTTGTGAGTGACCCGCACAATATCCGACTTGGTTTAGCGACAGATGGATTTAATCTTTTTGACAATTTGAGTACTTCCTACTATATGTGGCCTGTGATGCTAGTTATATATAATGTGTCACCTTGAAAGTACATGAAAGAAATATTTATTTTTATATCACTATTGATTTTGGATTCGAAAGTATCGGATAATGAAATTGATGTATATCTACAACCATTAATCGATGATTTGAAGGAGCTATGAAAAAATGAAGTACAGACATATGATTCTGTAAGTTGAAGAAATATTAAGTCGCATGCTTCGATTTTATGGACCATAAATAATTTTTTTTGTATATGAAACTTATCTGGATGGAGTACCAAAAGATATCTGGCATAGATCATCGATGGTTTCTACTTAGTAATCACTCTTGGAGGACCTGTTACAATCAATACTTTGATGGTAAGTCCGACCTGCGTCCACCACCTACGAAGTTAAGTGGAGCAAAAGTTTTAGAATAACTTGAAGTCATTAAAAACATCTAATTTGGAAAAACATCGGGTACTCGCAAGTGGAAGTGTATTGAAGCTGAGCTGAATTGGATGAAGTGAAGTATTTTTTTCGAACTACCATATTGAAAGCAGCTACTACTTCCTCATAATTTGGAAGTAATACATATTGAGAAGAATATTTATGATAATATCATCGATACAATATTGAACATCTCAGAAAAAATAAAAGATAGTACAAAAGCTCGTCTTGATTTACAAGAAATAAAAATCCGATCAAAGTTGCATTTAGTTCATCGATGTGATAGATTTTTTATGCTACCTGTATGTTATTCGTTGTTTGACAAAAAAAAGAAGAGTTTCTGTGGATAGTTCAAAATCATAAAGTTTTCTAATGCTTATGCTTCAAACGTATCGTGGTATGTTGGCAACAACGACAGCAATATCTCTGGTATAAAAAGTCATGACTCTCATGTGATGATGCAATGCTTGCTTCCTATAGTCATGCATGGCTATTAGGTGGTGATGTTCAAACTGTATTGATTGAGTTGGGAGTATTTTTTCGAGCACTGTATTATCAAAAATTAAAAATTAACTTAAAAAGTTTGAGAATGATATCATGCTCATTCTTTATAAGTTAGAAAAAAAATTTACATTATTTTTTGATATTATGGTGCACCTGACTATTCATCTTCCAAAGGAAGCTCTTTTAGCCGGACCGATACATTATCGGTGAATGTATCCTATTGAAAGATAAAAAAATTATATGTATTTTATTATATCAGTTATAAGATATAAATATATTTTTAAAATTTAAATTTATTTTTATTTACAGATTTTTATATATTTTAAAAAAGTATGTGCGCAATAAAGCACGGCCTGAAGGGTCTATAGAGGAAGCATATATAGCTATGGAGTGTGTCACATTCTGCATGATGTATCTTGATGATATCAAAATAAGATTTAATCGTACAGATTATAATGCAAACCGTGAATGGGGTGACAATAAATAGATACTATCCATATTTAAACAAAGGTTCGACCTATTAGTAGAAGGAGATATGAATTTATGGACATGAATAAGCTATCCAAGATACACTCTTATGTTCTAAATAATTATGAAATAATAAGCATACTGTTTAATATTCTATGTAATTTTTTCATGTCGATGTAAAATTAAAAATCATGACTTGTTGCAGTGACCACAAAGGTATGCTATCCAGAGATAATAATACGAATGTTAATGATCGACATAGGAGAAAATTTACAAAATAATTTAGAGATCTTGTAAGTTGCACTAGTAATATGTTATTTTTAATTATTATAAAAATAATTATTTTAACAAGCATAGTTTTTTATATTATGGTGTAGATGAAATATAAGTATTTCAATAAAGAAGAAGGTTCGACCGATGAGTTGTATGATTTAACATGTGGCCTCGATCGAAGGGTTAACCACTATGCATATTGTATCATTGGAGGAATGAGATTTCACATAAGGGAGCTTAAGATGCAATGATGGATCCAGAATAATGGGATTGCTACGATAGGATATGAAGGAGAAGAAGAGATTGAATATTATGATGTACTGATAGATATCATAGAATTGAAGTATGTGTCCAGTAATTCTATATTCTTGTTTCAGTGTGAATAATGAGATATTAGCAATAAAAAGATCGGTATTTATATCGATCCATACTTTATCAGTATAAATTTTGCACGAACATGGTACCAGAATGAGCTGTATATATTAGTAACTCAAATGAAATAAGTAATATATTTGAAGGATTTAAAGGATCGAGGTAATTGGCATGTCATACAAAAAATAATACCTAGAAGCGTATATGACATACTAATCCGACTAGAGATGGATGAAAATTTAAATTTACATGAAGAAGCTTTTCAAGAGGAAGAACAAACATTAACCGAGGCTCTTGTTGATGAAGAACTTGTAACAGCTCTTTTGAATAAGGCTGATCTGTCATCCAACAAATTAAAGCTGATTTTGTATTTAATCTTAATGAGTCAGAAGGTGATGATTAGTTCATAAATAATGATGAGATAGAAGACGATACATTAGTCAATTATTGTGATTCAGAGGATGACCTACACATTGAGAAAAATATGTATATTGATGAGTGGATCTATATTCTTTGTTGAATCTTCTTTTGCAATAATGGTATACGATATAATTCTATTCATTAGAATATAATTTATTTTTTTTATTATTATTCAATATTATATTCATTTATATATCAAAAATTACAGGTATGGCATCAGGAGACAAACGACAATGTTCACGTTTGCAGCCTACCTTTGAGGTTGAGGCGCCTTCACTCATTTCCACTGCTGCACCAGCAGAGTCGCTAAAGGGTCCTGCATTGGCAGGTTCCAGTGAGGTAGGTCCGAGTGAGATGAGTCCGAGTGGTATTATTATACTTTTTATATAATAAAATTTAATTTTTTTTATTTGGATAGCTATCATACTAATGATTTATTTATTGTTGTTTCAGGCCTGTCTCCATCGATGGTGAGGCGAGGACAAGGTCCATCGAAGAACCTCACTCTAGAGCATTAGAGATGCGAGTATCCAGAATAATATCTCCATATTGAGATACCATCCGGCTACACTAGGCCCATTAGGAGATGGTGCAAGCTATGGCAGACCGAGCTAGACATCATATGCTGCAGCTATGCCCCCGTGATGCTTTTCGATTGGCATCACGTTATACGGGCTCAGAGAAAGATTTTTTACATTCAGTTATAGATAAAATAAATTATATTATGAATATTTAATTAGCACGATATTCTTCTAATATTTGTTATTAGCAGAGTCTATTTGATATTGTTGATTTTGAGGAGGATCGCATGCGACGATCTGTGGATGCTCATTTATATTTGTATTTCAAGGAGTATCACCACTGCATTCATCAGTACTGGTACCATATGATGCAGGATCATGGGGTGGAGGCAGCGCGGCAGCGGCCATATGACAGCATCACTATGGATGATTGGTCTCTCGTATGCTGGCATTACGATGATCCAGCATATCAAGTTACACATCCAAACTTTTTTTTTAGAGTTTAATGATTGAATCATTTATTCTTAAATTTAATTTGTTACCTACTAATTTGATTGCTAACTGTACAGAGACGATGTGCCTAGAACATCGCAAATCGGATGAGATAGATCGTATTGCATTGTAGGGGTTCGAGGTCGTTCGCTAGTCATATAGAGCAGATGGTAAGTAATTTCTAATTAGCATATTTTAACTCTCTAATTATTTATTTTTTTTAATTAATTATTCTTAAATTGTAAAGAGATGCAGAAAATGATGAGCTTCCTAATAGGATCGATATCTACCAGCAGACCCATCAGCGATGGTCAGGAGAGCAGATAACGGGGAGCCAAGAGCTTTTTGTAAGTTTTTTTAATTATTTTTTTATTTACAATTGAATTTTCAGTATGAAATTAAAATAGTTATAACTTTAATTTTCAGGATCATATGATAGACATCAGATCCCAACTTATCCCTGAGGGCTCGATCGCACCCACAGATGATGAGATCTATGATCAGATGCTTGGTACAAGATCCTGTTATATTAGAGATCTAGGACATTGGATTAGTGCTCCCTCATCCTCACGCTCGTCCAGGACTGACATCCATGCTGCCTGCGATGCTCGACTGATGGAGATATAGAGACAGGCTACTGAGGATCGACAGCGGGCTGAGCAGCGAGCTGATGAGTTGGCTACATGCATCGATGAGTATCAGCTGCTCCAGACCTAGATGATAGAGCGGATAGCACAGATAGAGCAGATGATGTAGCTGATGAGGCAGCAATAGACCGGTTCGAGCTTTTTCGAGCGCTTCTCTTTTCCAGCCCGTTCTTTTTCTGCATATGCTAACACTTGACGGTCTGTTTATATTACTTTTTATTTTGATTTCATATGTCCTATAATTTTAATTTAATATAATAAAATGATAAAATTTATTTATAGATTTATTATGTGAATTTTTATTTAATTTTATAGATTATAAATAAAAAATATTATAAATATAAATTAAAAATATATATTCATAAATTATTTTTTAAAAAAATTATATATAAATTTTTAGCAATGAAATTATTTTTGATGAAATATTGATCGTCAAAAAATATATTAGTGACGAAAATAATTGATCATAAATAATTTTTTTAATTTAAAAATATTAAAATTTTATATTAAATTAATAATGATGAAAATAGTTTTGTCGTAAATAATTTTTAATTTAGTAGTGACAAAAATTTACATCGAAAATTATTCTATTTGCGATGAAACTTTTACGTCGCTAATATTTTTTAATAAATCTGAATTTCATAAAATTTTTAATTAAATTAATAGCAATGAAAGTATTTTATCGTAAATAAATTTTTAAATTATTTTTTTATTAGCATGTAATATTTCATCGTAAATTAATTTTTTTTACGATAAAAATTTTTTGTTGCAAATAGTTTTGAAAAAAAAAATTTAACGACGAAAATTTTTGATCGATAATATCGATTATTGGCGGTAAAAAATTTTTTATCGTAAAAATTTATCAATGATGTTATTATTTATGATAAAATATTAACGATAATAATTTCATCGCTAAAAATTATTACCGATGAAAATTTAGTATTAGTGACAAACTTTTTGCCTCGCTAATACTTTAATTTGTTATAGTGAGCCTGTACAATTAATGTGCCATGCATGAGCCCCCACCTTGCTATTCAAAGATGCAAGGCTTCATCCTCTAGGCCGCCATCCGTCAGCAGAGATGCCAAAAAGGTGCAAAGAAGATTCAGCAATTTGAGCTAGGTTCCGCAATCGTTCAATTACGAACGGAAGCATGTGGTTACAGACGAGGAGCTATGCATCTTAAAGGCGGCCAACTAGATCTTTGATTTTCTGCCAGATCAGCCCATCGTTGTATGAGGTCTGAAGAAGCATTACAAGGATGGGCCAGACGTTCGGATGCAATAGAGGTGGGTTTAGAATGCTTGTTTGGGAAAAAAAATTCTTCTGAGGTGGGTTTAGCATGCTTGTTCAGGAAAAAAAATTCTTCTATTTCATTCCTTTCAGATGACCTATGCCATTGCAGCATAATATAACACTAGCTTAGAATTCTATACGATGCACGGCATATATTTATTTTTTTAAATAATATTTTTATAAATTATAAATTTAATATTGTTATAGCCCAAAGTCCAAGCCCATCTAACAAGACCCAAGCCCAAAAAAAAAATGAAAACAGGAAAAAAATCGGGAAGAAGACTCCCGATAGGAGTCTTCTTCTCCAACGAGACCTTGATGAATCGGGAGTCCTAGGACCTCTCGGAGTCCTAGGGCTCTCTATAAAAGGACCTTCCCCTTCCTTAGAAGCCGATCATCGGCCCTCTTCCCCTCTTTTTCTTTCTGATTTTTCGATTGGAGCTGCGGACACTCGTCTTGGTCTCACCGTGATTGCTCACCGGTGGGGTCACCGGAGCTCCTAAGCAAATTGGGCTTTCCTCTGCACGAGCAGCTCGTAAGGATGCGATCCTTAATTCTTTGCCCAAGTCCTTCCTCCCATTCCTTGCTCATTTTCGAATGACAAAGCTGCAGTAAACTACCACGGATTGTTGGGGTTGCTGCAGAACTTTGAGAAGGATCACCAACTCCATAAGGAGTCGGTGAATGTAGTGGGAGGGTCTTCTTCTCGTCGTCAACCCTTTGGGAAGGGGAAGAAGAACAAGAAGAAGAAAAATAAGAAGGTGCAATCTCATGCTGGGACAGTAGCACGAGGTCAGACCAAGAAGCACAAGCACGACCAGAGCCAGGCGGAGTGCTTCTTTTGCAAGAAGCACGGGCATTGAAAGAGGAACTATCCTCAATACATTGCCTCCCTGGACCCGAACAGGCCAAAGAAGAAGCAAGGTAATTATATGATAACTCCTTGCAATTTTTTGATTTGTGATACTACTGCCTGGGTATTGGATACCGGAAGCCCTTATCATATTTGTAATTCGATGCAGGGTCTGCAGGTCAGTAGGAGATTTGATGAAGGCGAGAGGTTCCTAAATGTTGGAGATGGAAGCAAAGTTCCAGTTCTAGCTTTAGGAATCATGAGTCTTGTAATCAATTCTCGTAATGTAATTCTGAGTGAATGTCACTATTGTCCAAGTTTTTTATTAAATATTATTTCTGTAGGCCTTTTGGCCATGTACGGTTATGATTTTTTAATAAAAAGAAATATTTGCAATATCATTTTGAATGATGTTACAATATTTGTTGGATAATTAAATAATAGAATTTACTTACTATCACAGCTGTTAATGTGGTTCAAAAATTCGGTAAATGCTCTAGAATAGATAATGTGTCAGAAGTCTACCTTTGGCACTGTAGGCTAGGTCATATCAATAAGAACAGGATAAACAGGTTGGCTCAAGAAGGAATTCTTGAAGTTAGTGATTGTGAATCACTTCCAACCTGTGAGTCCTGTCTTCTTGGGAAGATGACCAAGTCACCTTTTACTGAAAAAGGTGAGCGAGCCAGTGAACTCTTAGGTCTGGTACATTCTGATGTATGTGGACCCATGAGCCCAAGTGCAAGAGGTGGATTTTTCTACTTCATAACCTTCACAGATGACCTATCTAGGTATGGGTATGTCTATTTAATGAAGCATAAGTCAGAATCATTTGAAATGTTCAAACTATTCCGAAATGAGGTAGAAAAACAAACTGGGAAGTGTATTAAAACTCTTCGATCTGATCGAAGAGGTGAATACCTTTCCAATGAGTTTCTGACGTATCTAGGGGAGAATGGGATTCTCTCTCAGTGGACTCCTCCTGGAACACCACAGCATAATGGTGTGTCTGAAAGGAGGAATCGGACCCTGTTAGACATGGTTCGATCCATGATGGGGTTTGCTGGTCTGCCGATCTTCCTCTGGGGATATGCGCTCGAATCGGCTTGTTACCTTCTAAATAGAGTTCTGAGTAAGTCTGTAGCCAAAACGCCATATGTGATATGGATAGGACGTAAGCCAGTACTCTCGCACCTTAGGGTTTGGGGGTGTCCGGCTTATGTTAAACGTTTAATTACAGACAAGCTTGGACCTAGGTCTGACAAGTATAATTTTATAGGGTACCCAAAAGAGACCAAAGGGTATTATTTCTACCTTGTTGATGAGCAAAAGGTGTTTGTCAGCCTTAAGGCAATCTTTTTGGAAAAGGAGTTCCTTAGTGAAGGAACTGTTGCCTCTAAAGTCGAACTTGACGAAGTTCGACAGGTGGAAAAACTGACACATGTTACTGAACCTGAACCGGATTTGATTAGATCAGATCCGGAGCCCATTGATTATGCACCCTTAAGGCGGTCTGGTAGAGTACCACATCAACCGGACAGATACTATGGTTTCTTGGTCCGGGATGGTGATCCTGTCGAACTTGATGAAAACGATGAGGATCCGATCACCTACATGGATGCAATGCAAAGACCTAACTCTGAGAAATGGTTAGAGGCCATGAAATCCGAAATGGAGTCCATGAAGGTCAATGATGTGTGGACATTGGTTGACCCACCCGAAGGAGTAAAACCCATAGGGTGTAAGTGGGTCTTCAAAAGGAAGAGGGGCGCAGACGGAAAGGTGGAGACTTATAAAGCCCGTCTGGTTGCCAAGGGATATCGTCAACGTTATGGTATAGACTATGACGAGACGTTTTCTCCTGTGGCAATGCTCAAATCCATTCGGATTATGCTTGTGATAGCTGCCCATCTGGACTATGAAATCTGGCAGATGGATGTGAAGATGCTTTCCTAAACGGAGAGCTGGACGAAGAGGTGTATATGATACAACCTGAAGGGTTCACATCCATAGATGAGTCCAAGGTGTGCAAGCTACAGAGGTCCATTTATGGACTTAAGCAGGCATCTCGGAGTTGGAACATACGTTTTGATAGGACGATCAAAACGTATGGCTTCGTTAAGAACGGAGAAGAGCCCTGCATTTATAAGTGGGCTAATGGTCCAGTAGTAGTATTTCTTGTATTGTATATGGATGACATTCTCTTAATCGAGAATGATGTCCCTGCATTACAGGGAATAAAGATTTGGCTATCGTCACAGTTCTCCATGAAGGATCTGGGAGAAGCTTCCTACATCCTAGGGATGAGGATCTATAGGGATAGATCCAAAAAGTTGCTTGGCTTATCCCAGTCCACGTACATTGATACTATGCTGAAAAGGTTCAGCATGGAAAATTCCAAGAAAGGCTATCTACCGATAGGCCATAGAATTTCTCTCTCGAAGAGGGATTGTCCGACAACACCTCAAGAGAGAGAGCGTATGGGTAGGATTCCATATGCTTCGGCAGTGGGATCTATCATGTACGCCATGACATGTACACGACCAGATGTGGCATACTCACTAGGGGTAGTGAGTAGATACCAAT
The DNA here is from genome assembly GCF_000442705.2 of Elaeis guineensis. Classification (NCBI taxonomy): domain Eukaryota; kingdom Viridiplantae; phylum Streptophyta; class Magnoliopsida; order Arecales; family Arecaceae; genus Elaeis; species Elaeis guineensis. The sequence continues at coordinate 132,754,522 of NC_025998.2, forward strand.
CTGATCCAGGAGAGAATCACTGGAAGGTTGTTAAAACCATCCCGAAGTATTTAAGAAATACTAAGGACCAGTGGCTTATATATGGTGAATCGGACTTGAGACTTATAGGGTTTACAGACTCTAGTTTCCAGTCTGATCGCGATGATAGCAAGAGTGTGTCAGGATTTATTTTTATCCTTAATGGTGGGGCTGTCTGCTGGAAGAGTTCCAAGCAGCACACTGTGGCTGATTCAGTATGCGAGACGGAGTATATTGCTGCATCAGATGCTGCCAAAGAAGTGGTGTGGCTGAGAAAATTCATCACCGAATTCGGAGTAGCACCCTCCCTTGTTGGTCCAGTTCTGCTCTACTGCGATAGCTCTGGAGCCATTGCTCAAGCGAAGAACCAAAGGCACACCAGCGGACGAAGCATATTCTGCGCCGCTACCATCTCATCCGGGAGATCGTGGATCGAGGTGACGTCGACCTTCAGAAGATCGACGGGAAAGAGAATCTGGCTGACCCATTCACTAAAGCCATTACGGTGAAGGAGTTCAACGACTACAAGTCAAAGATGGGTATTAGATACTGCGTCGATAGGCTTTAGGCCAAGTGGGAGATTGTTGGGAATAGTGTCCCAAAGTCAATCGTCAGCCTGTTGACGGTTGTGCTCCTTTTTGTATTAGTACATGAATTATAAATAAATAAAAGTTATTTTGGTATTTTTTCATCACAAATGTTTCATCTTCTAATGAACTCCTGTGTTGTGGTGAAGTCCTTAGGACTATTTAGACTCGACAAAGGAGGATTTATCGCTTAGTCCTTAAACATGTTCGCGACCAAATGATACGTTGTTACCAAGGACGACAACGTTTATCGAGTGTAGGTCATTGTGTGCCATATGGGTTGGTTGTCCTCATAACCAAAGAGTGTGGAGACACTGGTATGGCATATAGGTGAGATATAATGGTACATCTGCACTGAACGTGACCAACTCTGGAGCTATTTCTGCTGTCAAGATTTGCTCCGATGGGATATGGGTATAAATGTCCCTCTGACCTGAGACCGCCACGGTGACTTGCAAGCAACTCACTGCACTTAGGCACTAGACTATCTGAATTTCTAATTCAGTGACGGAAGGTTGCTGGGTGTAGTCAAGTACTTGACTTGTCGGTGCGTGTGTCAAGATGGGATTGACCACTCCAGTTTAGGAGCTGTGTACAGTCGTGTTTCAATTTAGCAAAACCTTGGTCAGGGTAGTCCTAGTGAGGAGTCACAGGACTAATTGAGTTGAGCACGATTCGGATGATATCATCAGGGTTGACAGTTTAACCCTGAGTCATCCTAAACACAGGGGTCAAAAGGGATGAATTATACGGTAACCATATTCACGTAGGTTCTGAATATTGTGATTGCGATTATTCGACCTATCCGATCATCGGGTACCATTGCTAGATGGTCACTTCAATTAGTATAGGAATTGGTTCCTGTGCTACCGGTTTAGGTTCGAACCTGCGGGGTCACACACATTAGAGGTTCCTTTCTGATCTGATGGCTGATTATGAGTCTTATCTATCTGGAACTCTATGATTGAGAATTAGGATTCTCTAATCATGAGTTTCACACATTTTGGATACCGGGGTCAAAATTTTGAATTTCAAATTTTGAATTTGAAATTTGAACTCTTTGATCAGGGTTTCATATCGATGGTCTCTGATGCCTGATTGCCCATCGGATTTGGACTCAATATTTATGAGAGATTTAATTACTGATTTAATCACTAATTAACTCAATTTGATTGAGTAATTATTTTGGATCAAGTCCAAATTGAATTGGATTCAGTTTGGATTGACCCGATTAGGTTAAATGTTGACCTAATCGCTAAGATGGTTTAGTCCCTGATTTGATCAGGGGTTAGATTTAGTTAATTCCTAATTTGATTAGGATTTTATTGAGCCTAATTAAGCCTAATTATGTTGGATTTAATCTGGTCTAATTGTGCTTGACCTATTTTAAACTAGGTTGGCTCAATTTGAATCAGACCACCTTGTTTTAAATTCCCTACGACACCCAACTTCCTTGCACCCATTTGAATTCACGAGAAGAAACTTCTCGTGAAATTTTTCTCACGCAAAACCCTTCCCCATGCCCTCATTTGTGCGCCATATGGATGGATAAAATAATTAGTTAGCCATTCAAATTCAAAGCATGTTTGAATTTGAATGGATAACTTATCACTTGCCCTTTCATCCTTATCCATTTTGTGCGCCACATTACTTACACGAGAAAAGATTTCTCGTGAAATATTTTCCACGCACAAAGAGCCACGCCCCTTCTCTTCTCACGCCCAAAAGGATAGGGATAAGTTGGTTTTTGTTTGAATTCAAATTTGATTTGAATTCAAATGTGTAACCTCTTGTCTTTATCCTCTCACGCAGATAAGACACGTTCGACGTTATTTTAAAAAGAGGAGAAAGGTGGGACGTGCATAAAAATTTTAAGAGAGAAACTTTGGGGTGTGAGGAAGGCTTCTGTGCAAGGTGAAGGTCCAAAACCTTCCGAGAGAAAAAGAAAGAAAAGAGAAAAATTGGGCGCAGGGTTTTTGGTGTGTACCCTAGGGTTTCTACCTAGGGTTCGGGAAGTGAGATTGGTGTGCCACGAGTGTCGTGAGTCCACCAAATTTTAGGGAGAGATCCATCAGCCTCTCAAGCAACTGTGCAGATGATCCGGAGTATCCGAGAAGTCAGCACACATCGATCGAAGGAGTTCGATCAACATCTGCCATCAAAAGGGTGAAATCACGAACTAGCATTCGTGAGGAGCTGATCAGACGGGAGCTTCGTGTGGATGATCCGCAGAGGTCAGACATTTATGTGGCTGCGATGTGAGGATCAGAGTCCCCTGACGGTGATCAGATTGCGGTGATCGACTACCCGCAAAAGGTGATGTGTTCTGAACACAGTACTGTAAAATGTTTACTGATTCAAATTTGAATTTCAAATTTAAATGCATGCTGTTGTATCATATTTAGATCCTAGTGTAGGATTAATTAATATTAATTAATAAGATTAATTAATAATTTCGCTGTAAAATAGTAATTTTGCAAAAGTTTTAAAATTACCATTTTGCCCCTGCAGACCATAGGATCATAGCATACCACTGTTACTAGGCATCAGTCCTATCAATATCAGACCTTACAGGTATACCTTTGAACAAAAAAATGAAATAGAAAGATAAATATAAGAAATGCTTAAATCTACCATCATTCAGCCTAGTAACAGTTCATATGCATCACCCATACTTTTAGTCAAAAAAAAAAAGACAATAGCTGGAGATTCTGTGTAGATTACAGGTAGCTCAATAAGACAACGGTGAAGGACAAATAT
>NC_025998.2:132757986-132825486 GCF_000442705.2 Elaeis guineensis
CCTATTTTCTTAATTGATGATCTTTTGGATGAACTTGAAGGATCTCAGTACTTCTTTAAGATAGACCTAAGATCAGGATACCACCAAGTAAGAATGAATCCAAAGGATATGCATAAGACAGCATTCAGAACTCACATGGGATATTATGAGTTCTTGGTTATGCCCTTTGGGTTAACCAATGCACCAACCACCTTCCAAGCCATAATGAATGAGGTATTTTCTACTTACCTTAAAAAATTTGTATTAGTTTTTTTTTGATGATATTCTTGTATACAGTCAGACTATAAAGAAGCATGTGGAATATCTCAAAGAGGTTCTGAATCTATTAAGGAAGAATCAGTTGTATGCCAAGGGATCCAAATATTTCTTTGGACAGCAACAGGTGGAATACTTGGGGCATATTATTTCAAAAGGAGTGGCAACCGATCCAGAGAAAGTGGCAGCCATGAAAAGGTGGCCTACCCTATCTACACTGAAAGAGCTGAGAGGATTTCTGGGACACAGGATACTATAGAAGATTTATAAAAGGATGTGGGGCAATCAGTAAATTCTTAACTGAACTTCTCAAGAAAGATAATTTTCATTAGGATGAAGCAACTCAAGAAGCATTTGAGAGGCTAAAGGAGGAAATGTCAACGGCTCCAGTCTTAGTCATGCCTAATTATTCTCTACTCTTTACTTAGAAGTGGATGCTAGTAGGCACGGGATTGGAACAGTACTCACACAACAGAGAAGATCAATAGCTTACCCCAGCAAAGGGTTGAGTGAGAAGTATAGAGCACTTTTAATATATGAAAAAAAATTCTTAGCCATTCTGATGGCTGTATCAAAATAGAAGCATTACATTAGTCTCCAACTATTCATCATCAAAATAGACCATCAGAGCCTCAAATACTTATTGGAATAGAAAATAACTACTGCAGCTCAGCAAAAGGGGATGCTAAAACTCATGGAATTGGATTACATAATACATTATAAAAAAGGGAAAGAGAATCAGGCTGCAGATGCACTATCTAGATGGGGTTTTAAGGAAGGAAAGGTGCAGGCCATCACAATAGTAATACCTACCTAGAGTATAGACATTGCCAATAGCTATGATGGAGACCCACAGGTCCAACAGATCATAACGGAGACACTCATAAAATCAGAGTATCAAGCTAAATGTACTTATAAGCAAGGGGTGCTTAAGTACAAAGGAAGGATTTACATTGGGAAAACAGGGGAACTGAGGCAGAAACTTCTAGAGTTGATGCATGCATCAGCTTTGGGAGGACATTCTGGAATGAATCATACTTACAAAAGGATCAAGCAATTATTTTATTGGCCTGGAATGAAACAACAAGTAGAAAAAAAGGTGAAAGAATGTGAAGTTTGTATCAAAAATAAAATAGATGGTACTCCATATGCAGAATTATTACAACCCTTACAAATTCTCACTCAAGCATGGCAAAAAATTAGCATGGATTTTATAGAATCATTACTAAATCTGAAGGCAAAGATACTATACTCGTGGTAGTTGACCGACTCACCAAATATTCCCATTTCATTCTTTTAACTCATCCCTATTCAGCATAGAACGTAGCAAGAGCCTTCCTAGATGCAGTATACAAATTGCATGAAATGCCATAAGAAATTATATCAAATAGGATAAGATATTCACCAGCCAAGTATGGCAAGACTTGTTCAGATTAATTGGATAAGCACTGCTTACCAACCACAAACATATGGTCAAACCGAGAGGGTAAACCAATGCTTGGAGACTTATTTGCGCTGTATGTGCTTCCAAAATCCCCATAGATGGCTCAAATGATTATCCCTAGCTGAGTGGTGGTACAATACCAACCACCACTCCTCACTAGGAATGACACCTTATCAGGCTTTATATGGTCATCCACCCCCTATATATCCGATAGTCAACCTAGACATGGAAAAATAAAGTACAGTGAAAGACTGGAACAAAGAAAGAAATAAAATGATACAAATATTGAGGGATAAACTCAAAAAGGCTCAAAATCATATGAAATAAAATGCAGACAAGAGCAGAGTAGACAAACAATACAAAGGAGATATGGTATACCTTAAACTTCAACCTTACTGGCAGAGCACAGTGGCCATCCGTAAGAACCTCAAGCTTACTTCTTAGTATTATGGGCCTTTCAAGATACTAGAAAGAATCGGCCCTATAGCTTATAGACTCGCACTTCCTGAAGGATCTAAAGTATACCCCGTCTTCCATGTATCCTTGCTTAAGCGAGGGATTCAGAAACCGTGGCAAGCATCACCAACAGTACCCTTCACAGGAGAAGATGGGCAACTTTTAGCTCAACCAGAAAAGATTCTGGACCGAAAAATGATCCGTAGAGAAAATCGGACAGTTACCTAAGTGCTCATCAAGTGAAGTAACCTCAGTGAAAAAGAAGCCATATGGGAAGATTACTAGGTCCTTGAGAGTCAATTTCCTCAGTTCGATCCTTGAGGACAAGAATCCTTTCGAGAAAGAGGGGATGAAACACCTGAAATAAAAGAAAAGGAGAGAGCTTTAATAGAAGAAAAGAAAAAAAAATATAAAATAAAATATTTATCTCTGTGCCTGGGTAACAGAAGACGGCAAGAGAAGTTCATGGTGAGGGATTTTGGACCCTCAAGAGCTTAGATCCAAGACCAACATCAGATCTTCAACAAGGATGGCTGCTAGGGTTACTGCTGAGAGGAGAAGGAAGAAGTCTGGTTGAATCTAGAGGATTCTCTGTCCTAATTATCCAACCGGATAATAGGTAAAGGATCAAATCCAAAATCGATCCGTTAGCCCGATCCATCAAGAAACAACACAGATAAAGCGGGTCAATTTATATTTCATTTTCCAAGCATTTCATTTTAATTTCAGCCATTGTAACTGCATATAAATAGACTGTAACTGTCACGCCCCTGATCCGAGATTTGAATCGAGGGTCATGGCAACCGCCGCATACTTATAGAATACTTTTTCCATAAGCATGCAAGGCATCTCATCATGATATCTTCACAAACAGTTAAATAAATTTTTCTTTATTCAATAATCAAACCTTGGTTCAAATAACAAATCAAAACTAAGTGTTCAAAAGAAAGTAACTGTCTGACAAGTCAATATTAAAAATAAAACTAAAAATCTTAAATAAAATCTTGAGAAAATCCTAAATCAATGAGTTAACTCCATCTCTAATCGCTCTCCCAACCAAAATCCCGCATCATACTAATTTTCCGGATCTGTAAGAAAAACATAAAACTTATCATGAGCTAAATAGCCCAGTAAGCAGTGTATACCTTTAACTGAATAATCAGGCAAATAATACTATGCATCACAAATCAATATGTAATTTCATGAAATCATAATCATACTGTCAATCATATATAAAAGTCAATTCATCATAATTTTAATTATGCTTTTCTTCTTAAATTCATCAATTTCTTAAATTCTTCTTACTAACCATGACTATGACCACATTATCCCTGTGGCAGGATCATAATACCGCGTATCTGCTTGCGGTGGGCTGCGAATCATCTGGCAGCCAAGTCCTTTGGAACCGCTGGTCTAGCTGGCAGTTTTGTCGCTGGTCTATCTGGCGACATGTCGCTGGTCTCACTGGCGACATAAATCCTCAGGACAGTCAATTGCCAATGTATATGCCCCCATTGGCGGGTCCTCAACACAGTCAGGTTGTCAATTTCATATTGTCTTCCAATTCATATATTATTTTCAAGAATAATAAAATTAATTGATATTCGAGTCAAATCAATTATAATATTCTTTGAGATCATATATCATCATAATAATTGCTCAACAAATAACTTCAATCATAAATAATTTTCTACAATTAACTTTCATCATAAATATTTTCAACAATTATTTCAATAAATAATTTCAATCGCAAGCATGCATAAATTTATTTAATTCATAATATACCAGATAAATTCAGTAAAAGTAAACACTACTTACCTCTTTCATCTTAGATCTTTAGATTTCGTTAGAAGAATCAGCTAATCCTATTTAAAATATCAAATCATTATCAAATTCTATTCCATAAATATAACAAGATTAAATCATAAGGAAAGAGGACTGTTGTCCGGATGTGTCGAACCATCCAGATTCCAGGGCAATTCAGGATATCTGATCTGAGGGTCAGATTCAAGTGACTTGATCAAGAAATCGTGAGGCACAGATCGAATTAAAGTCAAGATCAATCAATAGGGTTTTTTAATAAATTTGAAAGATCTTTGATACGATCAGATGAGGTTGACATACAGCACGGATATCAAAGCAACTTCAGATCTTGTTAGAGTCAATATAAGCTTCTAAAAGATGAAGGCATGACTCGATACAGGATTCATAGACTTTTTTTTTAGAGAGAGAAAGTTGGTCATGAGAGAGAAAATAGAGAGAGAAAGTGGAGAGAGAATCTTCGTATCCTTTAAAAGTGGCGATCATGATTGAGATCATCAGAGGTCATATCAAGGTGACTTAATATAGATTAACCATGATTGATATTATCAATTTCGAAGAAGGATCGGATCAGGATCTAATCTACTGCACGAATTTCGGAGCAGTCTCAGATCATCATATTTTCATCTTAAGTTTATCCTAGGGTCTGTGATGCAATCAGAGAGAGAAATGACCCTAGGGAGACAAAATCCATAATGAGAGAGAAAGATCTAGAGAGAGAAAATAAGAAGAAAATCTAGAGAGAGAAAATGTAGAGAGAAGGTAGAGAGAGAAAGTTCAATTCTAGAGAGAGAAAGACTTAAGAGAGAAATGAGAGAAACTTTCTCTCACATATATATATATTTTTTATTATATATATATATTCTTTTTCTTTTTCTTTTTCTTTTTCTTTTTAGAGAGAGACAATAGAGAGAGAAAGAGAGAGAAAGAGGGAAAAAAGAGAGGAAAGAGGAAAATTTTTCTCTTTTCTTATTATTATATTTTTCTTTTCTTTTTTTTTCTTTTTTTTTCCTTTTTCTTTTCTTTTTCTTTTTTTTTTCTTTTCTTTTCTTCTTCTTCTTCTTCTTCCCGGGCTTTCATTGGGCCAAAACAGGGGACCTAGAGGTCCTCGTGCCTTGATCGGCCGATCACGGCCATCTCATGGCCGGAGGTGGCCGGCGGCAACGGCCGACTCTCCCGGGTTCGGAGAGACTAGGGCCGGCGGTCGGCGTGACCGTCGGCGCCAGAAAATCAGAGGAAAGAGGCGGCGAACAGGGGGGTTTCCTTCTCCAACTAAATCCGGCGACACCCGTCGCCGACCATCGTGCACACAGGCACGGGAAAGAAGGGAGAGAAGAGAGGGAGGGGAGGGAGACCTTACCACAACCTCCGGTGACCCCCACCGGCGAGAAATCACGGCGAACACGGGTCGAGGAGTCGCGGCTTCAAACGGGAAAATCGGAGAAAAATCTCCGACAATCGGCGGCGACTGAAGGGTCTACCCATAGAGGAGAGGGGAAGGGTTCTTATAGAGCTCATCCTAGGGTCTTTCAATGGCCCTAGGACTCCGATTCTTGATCGGAGAAGAGGAAGACTCCGATCGGGAGTCTTCCTGCTCTGTTTTTTTTTTTTTTTTTTTTAATGGGCTTAGTGGGCTTTGTGAGCTGGTTTTGGGCCCAATTGGGCCGGATTATCACATTCTACCCCCTAAAAAAAAATTTCGTCCTCGAAATTTAACATACCTTTATTTTTAAATAAGTGTAGATATCTCGTCTTCATATCATCTTCAAGCTCCCATGTGGCCTCTCTCTCTTCATAATTACTCTAATGAATCTTTACATATGAAATAATACGCCGTCTTAGAACTTGCTCTTTTCGATCAATAATTCAGAGAGAAAATTCTTCATAGGTTAGATCTTCGTGAACTTGCAATGGCTCATACTTTATCACACTGATCTGGTGGTAAGGCTAGTTCATAAGCAACATCTCCTACTTGATTTAAAATTTCAAAAGGTCCAATTTATCGCGGACTCAGCTTGCCATGTCTCCCAAACCTCATGACACTTTTTGTAGGTGATATTTTTAGAAAAATATGATCATCAAAATAAAATTTTAATTCTCTTCTTTTTCTATCTGCCCAACTCTTCTGTCTATCTTATACTGCTTTGAGTCTCTCCTTGATCAGATAGATTTTCTCTCTAGCATCCATTTATTATCAGTAAAATCCTTCCTTATTTACAACTAACGTATTTCATAATATCTTTAAATTTAAAAGATTAATATTTCTAATCAATTCAGACCACCACGCTTTTGCTGCGCACTCTGATCTCAACTTACCAAATTATCTAAGTCTATCAAAAATAAAAGATATCTTTGTATATTAAATCAATCAGAGATAGATCCAACTTTCAGATTTCATATACAATTTAGGATAAAATTTAAGGTTTCCTTGTCATTACTATCTCTTAGGCATAGCACATCAAAATTAAATCTTCATCCACCTTCTATGTTTGAACTTATTACATAAACTTCACCACTCCTCAAGAATCTAATATGTCTAGAATTAATTTGAGTTAACCTTCGATTTACCTTACAATCATTTAGACAACTTCCAAACCAACCTTTCTTTGCAAAGAAATCAAAATCAGCAGAGTTATCATGTCCTTTATCCATATAGGTTTAGCATTCCAATGTCATCAAATATACCTAACATAATATATCAATACCTCCCACTTCATTCTAGGGTCAACACTTCTCGTACTCAGATCAATCTTGCTAATTGAAATCTAAGATATAACTCATCAATTCTATTATAGACATCATATGCCACTTATGCATAAATTTCATCATAATACCTATTGATTCGAAATCAAATTATTGAATCCTTTCTTTTATATCTATCATGTTCCTCATGATCTTAGCCTCAAGTTCACATATCACTAAAGTCACAATCCCGAATAATAATAACCTTAAGCTCAAATACCACTTAAGTCATATTCTCTAGTGATCATAATCTAAACTTTATATCATTCTATCACGTCCTTAATGATCATAATCTTAAGCTCTGATGTTATCCATTATACTCCACTCGGTCACATCCTATTGATCATACATAAAGTTTTGATATCACTTTATAATCTCAATGATCTTAAACCTAAGCTCTGATATTAATCTATCATATCCTAATCATTTATATTATTTATATCATAATCCCCAAAGATTATAACCTAAGCTCTGATACCATATTAATTGTCACGCCCCCGACCCGAGATTTGAATCGAGGGTCATCGCAACCGCCGCATACTTATAGAATACTTTTTCCATAAGCATGCAAGGCATCTCATCATGATATCTTCACAAACAGTTAAATAAATTTTTTTTATTCAATAATCAAACATTGGTTCAAATAACAAATCAAAACTAAGTGTTCAAAAGAAAGTAACTGTCTGACAAGTCAATATTAAAAACAAAACTAAAAATCTTAAATAAAATCTTGAGAAAATCCTAAATCAATGAGTTAACTCCATCTCTAATCGCTCTCCCAACCGAAATCCCGCATCATGCTAATTTTTCGGATCTGTAAGAAAAACATAAAACTTATCATGAGCTAAATAGCCCATAAGCAGTGTATACCTTTAACTGAATAATCAGGCAAATAATACTATGCATCACAAATCAATATGTAATTTCATGAAATCATAATCATACTGTCAATCATATATAAAAGTCAATTCATCATAATTTCAATTATGCTTTTCTTCTTAAATTCATCAATTTCTTAAATTCTTCTTACTAACCATGACTATGACCACATTATCCCTGTGGCAGGGTCATAATACCGCGTATCTGCTTGCGGTGGGCTGCGAATCATCTGGCAGCCAAGTCTTTGGAACCGCTGGTCTAGCTGGCGGTTTTGTCGCTGGTCTATCTGGCGACATGTCGCTGGTCTCACTGGCGACATAAATCCTCAGGACAGTCAATTGCCAACGTATATGCCCCCATTGGCGGGGTCCTCAACACAGTCAGGTTGTCAATTTCATATTGTCTTCCAATTCATATATTATTTTCAAGAATAATAAAATTAATTGATATTCGAGTCAAATCAATTATAACATTCTTTGAGATCATATATCATCATAATAATTGCTCAACAAATAACTTCAATCATAAATAATTTTCTACAATTAACTTTCATCATAAATATTTTCAACAATTATTTCAATAAATAATTTCAATCGCAAGCATGCATAAATTTATTTAATTCATAATATACCAGATAAATTCAGTAAAAGTAAACACTACTTACCTCTTTCATCTTAGATCTTTAGACTTCGTTAGAAGAATCAGCTAATCCTATTTAAAATATCAAATCATTATCAAATTCTATTCCATAAATATAACAAGATTAAATCATAAGGAAAGAGGACTGTTGTCCGGATGTGTCGAACCATCCAGATACCAGGGCAATTCAGAATATCTGATCTGAGGGTCAGATTCAAGTGACTTGATCAAGAAATCGTGAGGCACAGATCGAATTAAAGTCAAGATCAATCAATAGGGTTCTTTAATAAATTTGAAAGATCTTTGATACGATCAGATGAGGTTGACATACAGCACGGATATCAAAGCAACTTCAGATCTTGTTAGAGTCAATATAAGCTTCTAAAAGATGAAGGCATGACTCGATACAGGATTCATAGACTTTTTTTTTAGAGAGAGAAAGTTGGTCATGAGAGAGAAAATAGAGAGAGAAAGTGGAGAGAGAATCTTCGTATCCTTTAAAAGTGGTAATCATGATTGAGATCATCAGAGGTCATATCAAGGTGACTTAATATAGATTAACCATGATTGATATTATCAATTTCGAAAAAGGATCGGATCAGGATCTAATCTACTGCATGAATTTCGGAGCAGTCTCAGATCATCATATTTTCATCTTAAGTTTATCCTAGGGTCTGTGATGCAATCAGAGAGAGAAATGACCCTAGGGAGATGAAATCCATAATGAGAGAGAAAGATCTAGAGAGAGAAAATAAGAAGAAAATCTAGAGAGAGAAAATGTAGAGAGAAAGTAGAGAGAGAAAGTTCAATTCTAGAGAGAGAAAGACTTAAGAGAGAAATGAGAGAAACTTTCTCTCACATATATATATATATATATTTTTTTATTATATATATATATATTCTTTTTCTTTTTCTTTTTTTTTTTCTTTTTCTTTTTAGAGAGAGACAATAGAGAGAGAGAAAAAGAGAGAAAGAGGGAAAAAAGAGAGGAAAGAGGAAAATTTTTCTCTTTTCTTATTATTATATTTTTCTTTTCTTTTTTTTTTCTTTTCTTTTTCCTTTTTCTTTTCTTTTTCTTTTTTTTTTTCTTTTCTTTTCTTCTTCTTCTTCCCGGGCTTTCATTGGGCCAAAACAGGGGACCTAGAGGTCCCCGTGCCTTGATCGGCCGATCACGGCAATCTCATGGCCGGAGGTGGCCGGCGGCAACGGCCGACTCTCCCGGGTTCGGAGAGACCAGGGTCGGCGGTCGGCGTGACCGTCGGCGCCGGAAAATCAGAGGAAAGAGGCGGCGAACAGGGGGGTTTCCTTCTCCAACTAAATCCGACGACACCCGTCGCCGACCATCGTGCACACAGGCACAGGAAAGAAGGGAGAGAAGAGAGGGAGGGGAGGGAGACCTTACCACACCTCCGGTGACCCCCACCGGCGAGAAATCGCGGCGAACACGGGTCGAGGAGTCGCGGCTTCAAACGGGAAAATCGGAGAAAAATCTCCGGCAATCGGCGGCGACTGAAGTGTCTACCCATAGAGGAGAGGGGAAGGGTTCTTATAGAGCTCGTCCTAGGGTCTTTCAATGGCCCTAGGACTCCGATTCTTGATCGGAGAAGAGGAAGACTCCGATCGAGAGTCTTCCTGCTCTGTTTTTCTTTTTTTTTTTTTTTTGTTTAATGGGCTTAGTGGGCTTTGTGAGCTGGTTTTGGGCCCAATTGGGCCGGATTATCACAGTAACGATGAAACATGAAATAGAAATGAATAGATGAATTTTTCCTCCTAAAATCCCTCTCCACCTCTTTCCTTCTTCTCCTCAGATCTGCCTTCCAGTTCCCTCTTTTCTGAATTCTCCCTCTTCTTCCTTTTCAAATCTTGTTCTCTCTTAGATCTACGACAATTTCAGCACAGCAACCAGGAAAACTCACCAGGTGATCTTTGGGATGTTACATATAGGCTTGTCAATGCAGTAGCAGATCATTAGGACCATTTTAAACTGCAAAACAGAATCTTATTGAAAATTTTGGATGAAAATCCGTTTTGAAAATACGGAAGGCGGACATTTTGTTTGGGCCGGGCTTGGATGCACAATCTACAGCGCTCCATGAATTATGAGTTGCATTACAAGCGTCCATCAAAAACTGAATGATAGAAACCTAGGCAAGTTGAAGCGCTTGTCTTGCATTATCTCGGTTCTTTTATTTGGGACTTTCGGCTTCTCTTTCAGGCGTATGAACCAGCATTTCAATCTTATCATCAAGAATAAAAAATAAATAAATAATATTTATTAAAAAAAAAAAAGGGATTATATAGCCAAAGGGAATACGTCGCGCCTAAAATCATCCCAAGCGCTGCTAATGCGGCTACTAAGCTATTTCTTTGGAAAACTCCTACTGAGATTGGAAATTCCCCGATAAAGCTGCTAGTGCCAGGTGAACTCATATTGGCCAAAGCGGAAGAGAAGGAAATGGTAGGGAGATTCGGCATGGTGCTCACTGAACCTCCATAATATCTAGCAAGTCGACGTTCTATCGTTCCCCCGGCAAGTCATTAAATATCCGTATGTCACCATGGCGATGTTGGACTCACTTTGCTCCTCTAAGACAAGCTAAGGCAAGAAACCCAAGCCAAGACAAGACATATGGCATGACTTGATGTGGCGTTCTGGTCTGGTCGTCCAAGTGAAAGAAATGGTATGGTAACAAGAAGAACGAAAAAGTTACCCGTATAGATGCACAACTCTCACATTGGATGCGTCAGGCGACACCTGAGTAGAAAAGTAGGAAGCCAGAACTTCTTTTACCATCTTGGATGATATTTTATATTATGTTATTTTTTGTTTAAAAAAATAGACGAAAGAAAAGTAAAGAAAGATATAAAAGTTGAAGCAAAATCCTCGTTCGGATGTGAATTCGAGAGGTCCAATTTCCTTATCGGACCGTAAATATAATTAATTTGATAGGCAATGTTTATCATTTTATTATTTTATAAGATAGCATAATGTGCCATATTCTATCATCTTGTTTAGAATTATTTTTGGAGGGACCAAAAATATATTCTGGGACCTAAAAAAATATTTTTACATAATATATAGATATTTAATAAGAAATTTGAAACAGTTTTTTTTTGGTTCTTCTAACAATGAAAAATTTCTACTTGGCAATGCTCCCTGCAAAATCTCTACTTCCAGCTGGGCCTCGGGCTTTCTGGACTTCTCAAAGTATCTAAAAATTCTTCTAGCCTAACATGATTGAAGAATTTAGAATACAACCAAAGTTAAGGTCCATATGCAGGCACCAATTATGGATTATATGGTTAAGATGCCATATCTTGTACCAAATCTGGCACAGGTCTGGACCAGTTACCTTAAAAGCTCATCAACTTTCACAACCACACCAATTATTAGCTATTGTGATTTAAATTTTGGTGTAACTAGGTTTATCATCTGATCCAACTATTTTGAGAAGATGATCCAAGCAGATTTTTCATGATGTCTATGGTGGCACATTGTAGAGATTATTCATTTTTGTATTTTATTTTTTTGATATAGTGATATTTTTTTTTTTTTTTTCATCCATAGATGTATGTCAAAGATCAAATCACTATATTTTATTTTCTATCCATATTTGTTTGTTATTATTTTAGATTTCATACTAATTAACAAGTAATCCTGCAACATTAGCTACTCAGTATAATCTAAAATATTGCTAATTTCAACTAAAAAAAAGTTAAAAAAAAGAATAATAAATTCTCCCGAAAAGCATCTTATAAAGCATCTCAAAGCTCAGTTATTTCAATCATGGAACCTGTAATTGCAATATGAATGAAAATAGGATTTTGCAGCATATATAAGTAGGGGGAATCAGCACCCTACTAGATCAAGGTCTAGAAGATTTTACAACATTCCAAAAATAAAAGCAGGCAATTCTTTCTTACTAATTCCTCTTGCCTAGCCATATGTACAAATAAAATAAAATAAAATAGAAGCTGAAAGAATTTTGCTTCGCGAACAGGCAGAGAGGTTTTTACCCCCCCCAAAAAAAAAAAAAAAAACAGGCAGAGAGGAAAACTAATTTCAGTTCTACGACTTGGACTGAACTAATCCTTTCTTTCTTCTCAGTATTAATAAATCAAACAAGGAAACTGCAATTGACTAATCAAAAACAACATTAGAGACTACTTAGCTCTCTCTTTTCACGTCTTTAGAGGAGGAGGGGGGACACTCTTGAAAGAGAGAGAGAGAGAGAGAAGTGACGTAGGAATCAAATCAGCTGCTTCTTCCTTGGAGAGGTCCCTCTTGGCTTCGCGTCCTCCTTCCTCTTCTTCCTTTTCATCCTCTTGAATTACTTAAGGCTAGGGGCTTTGGTGCAAGATGGTGTAGTTAGGTGAACAATATTCTATTAGAGAATAAAATCGCCCCGATCATCAACAGTGAACTGACCAGTTGGATATTAACAAGAAGGGGCCTCAAACAAGGGGATCCGTTGTCTCCCTTTTTGTTCATTTTGGTGGTGAACGTCCTCAGTCGAGTCTTAACTGCAGCAGAGACAAGTAAGATGATAGTAGGAATGGGCCCTCGACAAACAACTGGGAAGATGTTATGCCAACAATTTGCTGATGATATGTTGAGATTCTATGGAGCTAAGAAGAAATACGTTCAGAATATCAAATTCATAATTTATGTTTTTGAGCTCGCTTTAGGGTTAAGGATTAATTTTGAGAAGAGCTCGGTAATCAGCATTGCTATAGAGGATAAACAGAGCAGCAATTTTGCAAAAATGTTGGGTTGTGTGGAGTCCAAACTTTCCATCAAATATCTTGGTTTGCCCCTCCATCACCGGAAACCGAAAGCTTCTGATTAGAATTTTTTGGTAGAAAAAGTTGATAGGAAATTGGCATCTTAGAAAGGAAGACTTTTGAATCTGGCTGGGAGGCTAGTGTTAGTGAATGCTGTTCTCAGCACAATCCCAGTTTTTTGGATGTCCATCACTCAGCTTCCAGCCAGCATAGTGAAAAGCATTGATCGCAAAAGACATAGTTTTCTTTGGCAGGGAAGTGAATCATGCTCTGGAGGGCATTGCTTAATAGGATGGGACCAAGTATGCAGACCAAAACACTTGGAAGGGTTGGGAGTTATAAACATTAAACTTTTGAACAAATGCCTTCTTATGAAATGGTGGTGGAGATACTTCAGGGAGCATAGAAGACCATGGAGAACACTTATCAAAAGTATATATTTTGAAAGCAAACCACCTAGTCAACTGGAGAAGAGTAGAATCAAGTATGCTTCCCCCCAATTGGAGAAGCATCTTAAGCGTCCAACCTTTGTTCTTTGCCAGCTACTGGTTCTCTTTGGGGAAAGGTGATCAAATAGTATTTTGGCATGATCATTGGACGAGCGAAGGGCCACTCAAAGAAAGCTTTCCCACTGTTTTCAGCCTGTCAGCAAATCAAGGTGGTTTCGTGGTTGATTATCTCCACAACAGACATATGGTGAGTATGGAGAATGTGATGTTCCTCAACAGATACTGAGAAGAGTGTTCCCAATTACACAATATGCTTCGCTCGACTTCATCTACCTCGGATAACAATTTTATTGAATGGAAGTGGAGTGCAACTAGAGTTTTTTCAGTGAAGCAAAGCTATGCTTTCTTTAGCCACGGAGGAGTGACATCGGCGTTCAGAAAGATCAATTGGAGAATGCCGATCCCTGAAAAGGTGAAGACATTTAATTGGTTAATATACCATAAGAAATTACTGACTGCCAACAATTTAAAAAAAAGGAATTGGTCAGCACTTAAAGCATGTCCTCTATGTCGAGTGGAAGAAAAACAGTTGAACGCATATTCCTTTTATGTGAGTTTTCGCGTATGGTGTAGAATCTAATCAGTGAAAAAAAAATTCTGCCCTCACTGCCACTCTCTTTAGATGAATTGTGGTCCACATGGAGAAGCAGTATCCATGATAAGAATCAAAGAACGGCCTTTGAATGCTTGTTTTCAATAACCAGCTGGTGTCTCTAGAAGGAGAAGAATGGCAGAGTTTTCAGATTTGAGGCAACTTCACCAATAGTGGTTTTCGAAGACTGGTCATCCTCTATGACGAGCGGATCTTGGGGGCTCTCAAGGGCTTGGGGTTTGTGGCAAAGCCTTAAACACAAGAGGTTTTTGCTGGCTCACGTCGTGATTCACTTCGCAAGGACTGTTATTACAATTTTTCAATCTAAAACACTGAAATTCTGAAATTCTACCTAAAATTCTGAAACTTTGAAGCCTACAATCCTACTACCACAGTTTACAGAATCTGTTATCTGAAATCCTGCATCTGTTTTTCTACAATTTGATAGCATGTAAACCTGACCCCATAGTTACCCTAGTTCGCCCTTGAATTGAGTTTCCTCAGCTTGATTTGTAACTCTGTAAATTTACATACCTCTCATTTCATAAAAAATAAAAAAAAAAAAAAAAGGTGGTATTACCTCCATTTCGTCAAAAAAAAAAAAAAAGACGGCAGGCTCTTACTGAGCTTTACTCCGCTTCCGGTCCGTTGGGCTTAAAGTCATGCCCAGGCCCGTCTAAAACGTACCGTCCTCCAACGGACGCCCGGTGTTTGAACGGTCCTCTCCTCCTCTCTCTATCTCGCTGATAAACGATCCTAGCCCTCTTTTGCCTGCCCATTTTATACTCCAAGACAAATCTATAGCTCAGCCCGGGGTATGAGCGAACTGGGGAAAATAGATGAAGATCCCCAAGAGAAAGGGAGAGGCGTGTGAGAGAGGAAAAGAAAGAAAGACGAAGCAATCCTCGTAGGGGTTCTTGATCGACTGCTTCAAATGCTCGCCCTCTACCCACAACGAAGTGGTGGCGGTGGACGGACGGAGAGGATAATAATCTTCAGGGAAGCCTGGTGGCTGGAAATGCTTCCCCTACATCATTGGTTGGTTTGTCCAATCTAGTTATTCTCTTGTATTCGATTGCATTGCATTGTGTTTCATTTTATCGTAATATTGGCCTGGATTGTAATAGATGGAATAATGCTTTTAATTGATTAATGATACATAAATATATGATAGGGAATGAGACGTTCGAGAGGGTGGCTTCGTTCGGGCTGACGGCGAACTTCACGGTGTTCTGGTGAGCAGGTACCTAGCTAGCTACCACATGAAGCAGGTGGCGGCCTCCAATTTAATTTTGTGGACGTTCACGGTGGGGTGATGAACTCGGCCCCGCTGAGGTCTCCGACGCCGCTTCCGCACCCTGGCCTACGCCTCCCTCTTGGCACGCCACGACACATTTTCCTCGCCTCTCACACCCTGAGGAGACGGAGGGTTGTGGAAGAGAAGACGAAAGGGAGTGCGGGGACAGCGCATAAATATGCAGCAACCAGCAAGCCTATGCGCGCTCCTAAGCATATATATATATATCATTTTCGCTAAGGATTTTTTTTTTTTTTTTTATCACGTGCATTGCACGTGCTTTCGGAGTAGAGACCAGAGACGGCACCGTCAGGCGGACCCCCGATCCCGGCGTTGCCCTTTCTCACGTGCGAGTGCCGGAGGGGTGGGAGTCCCTTTTGAAATCTTTGGTGCAACGGCTACTTCTTTCGCAAAAAAATCGCACGCTTCCCGAGAACATGCCTCCCCTTGCCTCTCTCCTGCCAGCCTCTCTCTGGTGTGTTCGCGTTCATCATTAAAGAGCACTTTCCCACAATCCCCCACCAGGCCCACACCGTAGCGCTCTCTCTCTCTCTCTCTGGCATCTGTTCTAAATTCCTCATGCTCCATCTCTGGCCTCATCCCCAAACAAGAGACCGTGGAGAGAGAGAGAGATGGCTCTGTGGCTCTGGGCTCTTTCCGCATCGATTTCCATCGCCCTTGTGCTCTCCTCTGCTTCGGCCTTGACTCCTGATGGTACAAAAATACTTCAATCTGAGGCGAAGATCTTTCTTTTTTCCTCTTCTCTTTACCGTTGTTCATCCATTGCTTCCTGGGAATCTTAGGCGAGGCACTGCTGGAGCTAAAGGCGGCGTTCAATGACACGAAGCGGCTGCTACGGAGCTGGAGACGGGCCGATCCAAACCCCTGCGGCTGGACCGGCATCACCTGCCATTTCCCCAACCTCAGAGTCCGGTCCATGTCCGTACTCTGAGCTCTTTCCTCTCTTCCTCTCCTTTGCCCTCTTCTCCTCGTCTCTTATTTTGTCTCTACTCCCTTGCAGAAATCTACCCTATATGCAACTCGGAGGCATCATCTCTCCCAGCATCGGCAAGCTCCAGAGGCTCAACAGACTGTGAGGCTTCCCCTCTTCTATCACCTTTTCTGTAAATATGAGCTAAAGGTCTCATCTTTCGCTGGTTTTCTATCTGGTGCTTCGCAGGGCTCTGCATCAGAATAGCTTGCATGGACCGATTCCGGCTGAGATCAGGAACTGTACCGAACTGAAAGCACTGTATGCCCTTTTCTATCTCGTTCCCGTTTTTGAGTTATTTTATTTCCATTTGGTACTTCTCTTTAGATTGTTTACATTTAGCTGCATTCCTCTGTTTAGGTATCTGAGAGCTAATTACCTACAAGGCAGTATTCCTCCCGAGATTGGAGAGCTTACTCATCTCGCCATCCTGTATGTTTACTAACCGTGGTCCTCTTTTTATTCTGTTACATTACCTTTTCTCTGGTTTCCGTTAATTTGATGTGGAATGTAGGGATTTGTCGAGCAACTTGCTGAGGGGAACAATACCTCCCTCAATCGGAAGTCTCACTAATCTGCGTTTTCTGTAAGTTTAGAAAACGATCTCATTTTAACCTTATTCTATGTTAGCTGATCCAGAATAAAACTATATTTTTTAGCTTTGCAATTGCCCCCCTATTTGATTGTGAAATCTGGTGCTGCATTCCGTTCCAGAAACTTATCCACCAACTTCTTTTCTGGCGAAATCCCAGATGTTGGAATACTAGGCACTTTCAGGAATACCTCGTAAGTTGCATCCCCGATCTCCCAAATGCCTGACAACATAGATGATCTGTGCTTTTTTTTTATGCGTTTGCATCAGATCGACCAGCATTTTTAATAGGTTGTAGGGTAAGTTTGATATGTGAGGATTGTATGTGTTTCAGTCCTTGCAATATCTCCTTGGGGTTGTTTTAATGATGAAGGTTGATGCAGGTTTGTTGGAAATCTAGAGCTATGTGGCCTGCCAATCCAGAAATTATGTCGTAGTTCGATGGGCTTTCCTGCGGTGCTACCACACCCAGGTTCTCTTGCGTCACCAGGCAAGTTTTGATTTGGAGAACATTTCTCTTGTTATTTCTAAATATAATGTGAGTGGAGAAGGGTGAAGTACCATGTTACTGATCGAAGTTTCTGTTCTTTCTTGGAGTTGAATCATCAGGAATTCCACCAGTTTCCACCAAAAGGACAACACATTTTCTCAATGGAATTATAATTGGTGCAATGTCTACAATGGCCCTGGCATTAGTTGCAGTCCTTGGTTTCCTTTGGATCTGTTTACTGTCAAGAAAGGGAAAGGTAGGAGGCAAATATATAAAAGTGGATAAACAATTTGTTCAAGATGTTGGTAAGCTATATAATCACCTCTGTCCCTTCTTCCCTCTGTCCTGCCAGCTCCCTAACTTATTTTATATTCCTTTCTAATTAGGCTCCAAACTTATCGCTTTTCATGGGAACCTTCCATATTCATCCGGAGAGATCATCAAAAAGCTGGAGCTACTTGATGAAGAGGATATTGTTGGATCAGGTGGATTTGGTACTGTCTTCAAGATAGTGATGGATGATAACAATGTATATGCTGTCAAGAGGATTGATCGGAACTGTGATGAATCTGATCAGATTTTTGAGAGAGAACTCGAGATTCTGGGCAGCGTTAAGCACATCAACCTTGTCAATCTGCGAGGCTATTGTAGGCTCCCCTCAGCCAAACTCCTGATATATGATTACCTGGCCTTAGGCAGCTTAGATCACTATCTGCATGGTAGGCTTCTTGACCGAAACATTAGTTTTCTTTCCATACAATTGCCTGTGTTTAATTATTTTCTAGTATAAAATTAATAAAACAAATGGATGACCTGACACTACGATATGTGTGTCACAAACTATATACAAGCATTTCCTGAAGTAGGGGACTTTATCCTGTTAAATTTTTCTCTTATACATTTTTCTTTTGTTTGTTCAGATCATCATTAAACATTATTTTACTTACACCTATTCTTTATTATCTGTCTGCATAAAATCAGCCACCAACCATCCACAGAGCAAGGTTAACTTATTCCATGCTATTGCTAACTTCTGCTTTACATTTTCATATTTTCAGAGAATGGGCAAGATGAGCAACCCTTGAACTGGAATGCACGCATGAAAATTGCCCTCGGCTCTGCTAGAGGACTGGCGTACTTGCACCATGATTGCTCTCCTGGGATCGTGCATAGGGACATAAAATCCAGCAACATTCTACTTGATAGAAGCCTGGAGCCTCATGTATCAGATTTTGGTCTAGCCAAACTTCTTGTAGATGATGATACACACATTACCACAGTTGTAGCCGGTACTTTTGGCTATCTGGCACCAGGTTTGTTAATATCTTTATCCACCTGCATCTTTGGTATCGCACATTGAAAATAGCCTGTTATGTCGAATTCTCAAAACAAACTACTTAGCACATCCAAAACATTATTGAACCTATGGAAGTATCCCTTAATATTTACTATATAAACTGTTGACAATTCATGAAATTCAAATGGAATGAATGGAAGAATTCCAACTTTTTAATCAGTTTAATCAGCAGTGGGCATTGATAGGTTCATCCAGAGTAATTTAGGACATTCACATTACTTTGTGTGTAGCAGAATACCTGCTTAATGGGCAAGCAACGGAGAAATCAGATGTTTATAGCTTTGGTGTGCTCTTGTTAGAGTTAGTCACGGGAAAGAGGCCTACAGATCCATCCTTTGTCAAAAGGGGCCTGAATGTGGTTGGCTGGGTGAGTCAGCTCTACATTTCTCATATTTTTCTTTCTCTGTTCCACTAACTAATGTTCCAAGTATTGCAGCTAAACACGTTAACAGGAGAGCATCGGTTGGAAGAGGTTGTCGACGAAAAGTGTGGTTGTGTGGATGCTGAAGCAATTGAAGCAATTCTCGACATAGCTGCAATGTGCACAGATGCAAATCCTGATGATCGCCCTTCTATGAATGGGGTATTAAAAATGCTGGAGGAAGAGATCATGTCACCCTGTCTGTGTGACTTCTATGAGCCTCACTTGGACATTTAAGCTGACTCTTCAAAGTTGTGGTGCCGGATTCTGTAGATATACATACACCAGTTGTTACTTGGGCCATTTCGTCCCTTCCCAAACCTAGCGAGTTTGGTGTTTGGTAATGTGTTTCTTACCAGAACCGTGGTTTGAGTGCATGTATAGATGAGAGATTGTGGTAGACTTCATATCTGCTTTCATTGCAGACCAGTTCAGTTTACTAATCTGAGCCTGATGAAAAAGAATGGTTTTTTGGTGGCAAGATATCAGTGGTGCTCATGTGACCTTGAATATCCGACCCTAGAAGCATCCTCAACAAAATTCAAATATACCAGTAGGAAGTGGTGTCTTAGAAGCAAGATAAGAAAAAAAAAATGTATTATGAGCCGCATTGAGGGTAAGCGATAAATTGACATGGAATATTGATTGCCATCGTTGCTACCTTAGAGCATGCTCCATCCATATTATTCTTCGAAATGTTGGAATTTTTTATAAGATGGATTCTATTGATTGTGAACTGATTTAATATTATTTGATTATATAATATGAATTAAATTGTCCTTTGAATGAATGTCTAAGGAGTCCGGAATTAATTCATGATCATATGGTTATTTTGGATCTTATTGTCTTAGTCATATGGTGTAGGTTAATTTGGTGTTGTCGGCTGAGGGTGACCCTTGTATTCCAACTTCCACAATCAGAAAAATGAAAAGCCCAGATCCTTGAACTGTTTTACGTCGTGAGCCTAGGTACTTAAAAGTGTTTCACATACAAGGGTGCACGTTGTGGTACCGTCGAGCATCATCTTTGCATTTTTGTTCGTACTAAGAGGACTCAACCTGAGCACTTTTCATCATCAGCATTATATTCCCTTTTGGAAAGCATCATTTAGTGGTGACTTCTATTGTTTCGGCCCTGGCTCTGCCATTGAACATTGATAGCAAGAGACCGGTTAACCCTTGTTCCGGCCACTTTACTTGTGAAGCATTATTAACATAGGGTACCTCAGCCTGGTCTGGGATGAATTCCATCTTGGAAACAAAACCAAAACGGAGAGGACCAAGATATCCATCACAAGTTGACGCTATGAATCGCAACACCCTCCTAGGTGCATTGCCTTTTCTGGGTGAATGCTAGTCTTGAGATGCCAGAACAGGAGTCACATGCTAGGGAATAAATGAGCATATACTGGCGCTACGGTTAGCTAGCGTGGCAAATGGCTAAGCCCACCATCCCAGCTCTCAAAAGCCCTCAAAATTGGGTCCTAGCTTGTTTCACCTGGCCATCTTTACGGACCCTGTGCAAAGTTAAGATGGTACACGCACTTCCCGAAAAATCCTTTTTAAAGTCATTCACAGCCAGAGACAAGGGAAGGCCCACCTCGTTTGATACCATACGAGTCCTTCCATCGGGGACACTGTAGACTGTATCACTCTTGTGAGTCCTGGCTGCATGGGTACAGGGCAACGTATTGGATTCTCTTGCGGCCATGCCTGCAACTCTGATGTGTCCGGATTACCGGCAGCCTGGCCAAGGATACAGTGCAGCATGACAATATCCCGCTGGCTTGTAGCCAAAATTTTAACGAACGAAGCAAATCATGTATCTAAATAATGTGGGCACTAATGAGGTGAATAAGTCCAGGCTGACAAGCTCTGATTATTAGACTGCAGCGAGGAGTATGAGAATGGTGGTTAAATGGAGATTCAGTGTTCCCATGGTCGATTACTTCACCCCTATAACTCGACAATTGATTGCCTGTCCAAGAAGATATTATCTTAATTTGAAACAAAGGAAATGTGAGGAACAAGAGGAAGAACGGACATTTTGCCTCAGATTAGAGTCCATAGCACAAGCAATATAGATTTTAGGCCAGCGAACATCTCAGAACCTAGGATTTTGAAGCCAACATGGTCTTCTCAGTTCTCACATTCAGCACAGTTGGAAGCGAAGGTTGACCTTGCACCATTCCCAAGACTTGTAAGAAAAATAATGACATGATGATAATCGGGAAGTCAATTCCAACACATCGAAGGGTTGTCTGAAAATTACTACCACACACATGTTAAATTCATCTACAAAACTCAAGTCAGTTGAACAAAGCATGTCTGCTAATTTCCGAGAATACCATCCAACCTTGTGCACGATATTGAAAATAACACATTTGGGACAAAAAAAGAACGAAAAATACGGTGACAATAATATGGTGGGAATGGCAACAAGTGCGAAAGTCCATTGATGCGTCTCTCCAAGCAGCCAGCAGCGTATATGCCAAACATAAAGGGCTTCTCTAAAACATCCAACCAGGAATAGCATATATGTAGTAATAAATAATTACAAGGCTAATGCTTACAAATGACTTTCCTATAGAAGCCAACAAACTTGTACCTTTTTTAACTTCCTCGATACCTAACGGATGGGAATCTTATAAACTGATTCCGTTCATTGTCAAAGAAGATCATCATATGCAATTATTTCCCTGCCCTTATAGGGCAGATCTGATCCAGATCTGGTGCCTGCTGTAGTTGTGCCTGCAATAACCTTCTTATTACTACGACCATGCCTACTCAGGGGTATTTCTGCTCGAAGAAGCTTCGATGGGGGAGAAACTCCAACTCCGACTCTCCATTCTGGCAAAGGATCTCTTGCACGAACCACTAGGACCTACTTTTTGCTCCATAAACAGAGACCAGGAAAAGATGAAACACTACACCATAGGCATAACTTCTAATACAATACAATTAAGCAGTGAAAACTAAAACATTAGTCATGTGCTTCAATTTTCGACATTAAGGAAACTAATAAGTTTATCAAATTTCAAGGAAATGAAAATGGACAAAATAAAAGTCAGAGTACAGATGATACTGTTAAGTGGGAGGCATGCTTCCCCTTAGTGTGAAAGGTTGCAAGCTAGCTCATGATACACAACAAGAGAAAGCTAAAGCTGAAAATGAAAAACGACTTCGAAGAAAATGCATGATTTTATTTTAAAGGTTTACCGAGATTGGCTCTACATATCCTGAGGTATCATCAATGAAATATTATAAGATTTGAGACTCATACAGGGCAATCAAAAAAGGTGCCTGATGCAACTCATTTCTTTAGAGACTAGATCCTGTAAAAATCATGGTCTTCAAGCTAGTTCCAGGATATGAGAATTATACTTACGAATTACTGATCTTATTAGCAAGATTAAACAATGCTACATTTCAAGTCACAAAATTTGACACTTCAATGTGCAGAGGATTACCTTTTATTGTTCGATTTACACGGACGAATGACAAGTGTTGCAGAAAAAAGTAAATTAGAGGAACTGAAGTTGCAGAGTTTTAGAATAGTGGGAGACTGATTGAGGAGGTTTATTCATATGCTGCAAATATTTAATGATCCAAGAGGATCATCAGACCTGTTGTCCACCAATTTAGCCACTTCAGATAGGTATGGATAGGGACTGGGAACAAGATCCGCTATATGCAAAACTTAATTGCAAACCAAAATTTCAAGAGGCCATAACTTCTGATCAATGTGACAAGAGTGATACTAATGTAGGAATCAATAAATAACTCCTCTCCAAATCTGAAAATTTTATATTATTTTTTATTTTGAAAACTTCGGCCCCAACTGAGAGAAATCGAAGTCAGATTCTTAAAGGGTAGACCTTATTGGTAGAAATAGTGGCCTTGCACCATAGTTTTGTACACATTGATTGGAAGTAAAAAAAGAAAAAAAACCTTGCTTTCTGCTAAATTCCTCTTTTAACTAGAAGAAAAATTCAGTCTTGATTTAGGGACTCAAATATCACTATTATAAAGAGGAGACCCCTATAACTTTATTATTGACGAAAGTGAAGGGCTTAGAACCCCAAGCCCCACCAAAAAAAAAAGGTTCTTTATTATTTTATTTTGAGATATTTGAGTTGCATAGGTTGAAGAAAAAAATTTTTCTTGTCTCCAATCGGATCCAGTTGGTATTGGAGCCTAGAGTTGTAACTTTGTGGAGCCTTAGTATATATAGTATAGACCTGCAAGCAGTACAAGCAAATGGGAAAAAAGCTTTTGATGGTTGAAATACATCAAAGGATAAAGACGAGGATGATGACTTCAAACTCAGGAGATGATGATGTGAAGACTTGTCTTGCCCAACTGGAGAAGATCAACAACTTATGAAGCTTGTGTTCGATTGGTGCCCTCAGCTCCAAATACCAGGAACTCCTCTCATGAAGCCTTCTCTAATGTCTCATAATAACGATCAATCCCCAAATGAAGAGAAGGATCAATTTGCAATTTCAATCCAAAGCAGCTAGAATTTTTTAAAAGGGGGAGCCCTGATCTACGAGGGTCATCTGACCTCTTGTGGATTGATTTGAATACTTTATATACATCTAGATAGGGTTTGAGAGCAAGATTTGTTACCCACAAAACTCAATCACAATTCAAAACTTTGGGAGGCCATACTTCTAATTCAAGAAAAATTTGATGATGCGACAAAGGTGAAGCCGATATAGAAGTCAAGGTTTCAATTCGAATTTAAGAACATTTATAATTCTTTTTATTCTGAAAAATTCAGCTCCAACCAAGAAAGGAATCCTAGTCGGAGTCTAAAAGGGCAGTCCTCATTAGTATATATAAAGGCCATGTACCGTAGTTTTATGTGCACTGGTCGGAAGGAAGTAAAAGCAATTTTACCCTACTTTCTATCTAATTCCTTTTTTAACAAGAAAAGAAATTCCAGCCAGATTTGGAGACTTGAACCTCACTAGTATAAAACAGGACTTGTGTAACAATTTTATTTATCTTTAATAAAAGTAAAAGGCTTAGAACCCTGCTTTCTGGAACCTAGTTTATGGTGCAGACTTGTAAGCAGTACAAGTAAAAGGGAGAAAAGCTTTTAGTTCTCAAAGCACATTGAAGGATAAAGAACAGAACTATGGCATCTTCCTCGGGAGATGATGATGTGAACTCATAAAACTTGAGACTGGACTGGCGCCTTCGGCTCCAACACCAGGAACTCCTGTCACAAAGCCATCTCTAACATCTAGTGATGACGATCAATCTCCAAACGACAAGGAGGATTGCGTTGCAATTTCAGTTTAGCAGGAGCTCAAGTTTCTAAACAGAAGCCCTAATCTAGGAGCATCACTGGACCTATGTGGACCAATTTGGCCACTTTGGGTAGGTCTAGATACAATTTGGGAGCAAGATCCGCTATATCTAGGACTCGATCATGAACTAAAATTTCAGGAGTCCATAACTTCTAATCCAGGTGAAATTTGATAAGTGATAGAAGGCGAAGTTTATATAGCTGTTGAGATCTAGTTTTTGTCCAGATTTGAGAATTTTTAATATTTTTATTTGATGTAATCGATCCAACTAGGAGAGGAATCTAACTTGGATTCAAGGTAGAATCACTAGTATAAATAGAGGCCTTCCACCACAGTTTTATACACATTGCTTGAAAGAACGCAAAATAGATTTTACTCTGCTTTTCATCTAAATCCTTTTATAATTGGAAGTGAAATTTGACTCGCATTTGGGAACTTGAACCTCATCACTATAAATGGAGAACCTGTGCAACAAATTTATTTATTTTTAATGAAAGTAAAGGACTTGGAACCCCACTTTCGAAAATTTTTAATATTCTTTATTATTTTATGAGAGATTCGAGTTGTGCAGGTTGAAGAAAATTCTTTCTTCTCAATCAGATCACTTAAATGGTTGAAGATGAAAGTATCTCGAATTTGTGCCAATGTTTCAAAAGAGGGGGAAAAGAATAATGCTTTACCCAGCAGAGGTTCCAAGCATGAGGTCTGGACTCTGAATGGGTAAATGCATAACACCTTGGGATATAAAGTGTAAGCCTCATGGTAGTAATATCAATAAAAGACATATCTATAAAATATTCATGCAAAACAAGCAATTTAAAGGACATAGATATTGCTTCTAGATTCAAACCATACACCAAGCTTTGACAAGCAAGGTTTTCAAGATGTATACTCCGAAAGAGCATAAAACTGCTAGTCGATGCATGTGACTTGCCTTATTTTGATTCAAATTAACATTGTATCAGTATTCATGATCAAATAACTATTTTTAGTAACCAAAGCTTGGCCTCTAAATCTACATGGACAGGATCATACACAGGTAAACAAATAAATAAACCTTCCTTTCCATTGCTTACACAGATATTCAGAACATGATATAAATATGTCTCAACTCTCATGTAATATGCAAGGTGTCATCAGCTGTGCCTCACATAAACTGTTGCATGCAAGGCATTTGCTAGCATGACCTTCACCGATGAGACTCAAGGCACTTCTTAACTGCTTGGACTCAGTCTAAGGAAAGAAGTGTCAAGCAAGTCTAATCAAACAAAGTTATCAAAGGCTTAAGGTGCATAAAGGCACCAAGGTCTCTTGGAGCCTAGCTCAAAGCACAAATTTGATGACGTGAAGCATAATAAAGTACACATATAAATAGTAAATGCTCAATTTTGAGCATATCTAACAATGAATTATCAATTTAATAACAGAGGTAAAAACTTAAAGAAGCATTAAAATTCACACAAGGGACATGACATGTCAAAATGTCAAATATAACTGTTGGGGTTAGTTTCGTCGGCAAGCCGAAGATATAGGCAAATGAGGACTAAACTTTGCTGATTCCATGCCAACGGCCGATCCTAAGTCCCCTTGCTGGACCTGACTTGATCTGAAAATTCTGCATCTCTTTCAAAACTCAAACGACCCTGATATGACAACTGACCACAAAGCAGATAAAAAAGAAATAACGGACAAATCTCTTCACATAAAGAAAGATAACAGCCAAATCTCTTCCGATAAATCAAGGTAACCATTTGATCCTCCTTTCCTCCGCAAGGCTCTTCAGTCTCTGTCTATAAATAAAAGTCCACAGGAACCCCCATGATATAAAATCTTCTCTCTCCCAACACGCTCACTTCTTCCCTATATTGTCCAGAATTCTGACCTAAGTGTCGGAAGGTCTCCGTCGGAGCCGCCTCCGATCAGAGACTTTTCTTGCAGGTCTCTGCCGCCGCCGCCACCCAACTCCAGTCAATCCGACCTCGAGACAAAATTCTGCCACAACAGATTGGTGCTAAAAGAAGAGCCCAGGCCCATTTATGGAAAAGAGCAAATGTTCAACGAGAGGAGCTTCATCGCACGGCTTCAACGAGATCTAGGCCGTTCACCTCTAAATCTGTCAGATGATCTGGCCATCCACAAATTGGCTGATGTCGATCAAATCTAATTGCCTCCGAATCGATCAACGCTGTCAAATTATCCAAATCAGGCTCGGAATACAGGGGCTAACAATCCAAACGGTCCTCGATTTTCAAATTATTTTATTTTCTTGTTTATATTTCAAAATTTAAATTCTGGAATAAGATCCAAGCAAGAAAGGAAATCACGGCATCCAAATAAGGCTCCAACCACAGAAGGAGATCACGTAAGAAAAGAAGATCCAAGCAAGAAAGGATATCACCGCATCCAAATAAGAAATAAAATCTCTGACATTACAAGACTCACATTTCCTCCACATTTTTGAATTCTTAGCAGGATTTAGAGAAGATCGCAACAGAAGCGACGGCATGGAGGAAAAGAAAGGAGACACTTGCACATTCAACCTCAGATGACGTCGAGGCCACCCGCGAGTGGTCCCGTGCTCCCTTGAAGACACTTCATTTTTAAGTGAGAATGGCAGCGGATTTATGAAGATGAATCGAAATGTCGGTAGGAACTGAAGTTAGCATTTCTCCAGATGATATGAGCGCATACAACGCACATAAAATAAAGATCGAAGATGCGATTGACTAACCAACGATTGAGACAAAGTAAAAACGCAAAACGGATGGGAACAAGATACCATGCTATAGTTTCAGAAACCAAGGAATGGACACCATCTCCCAACAAGAATCATCTGCATATTGCAACATCACACCTGTTGCCCACACGTCCCATCCACCACTATCGCTGTCAAGGGCACATGCAAGAGGCCATAGGGGAGTATCAGTGAAGGAGCAATAGACGGAGGTCCACCTTGGCTAACCTCTCAATGGCCGAACCTCGCCCATCCCCAGTTACCCCACCGTGAGCAAAGCCACACGCACGCATCGCACTTCAGGTGGCCCCAAGGCCAGTCACTGCGGGCTCAACATCCTTCGAAGCACTTACAAGCCCCCCCGACGTCAAAACTCTTCCATGTGCATCTATGTCGACATCCAGATCGCCTCCAGCATGGTCGAAGTCACCGTGGGCCAAAGTGCCTTCTGGCACATCCATGCACGCCTCCGGCCTGCCCAAACCCAGCCACGATAGCCCCGAGGCTCTCCTGCATGTCCGACCTTCGACGGCGCCAAAATCGCCATTGGGAGGCTCCAAAGTCCTCTCTGGCCCGCACCTCACCTCTGGACGGCGCTAATCTCTCTTAGCTCTGACCGACCGAGCTTTCCCCACTCACAGCACCTCGCCCGCGGTGTCTTCCCCCCGATTCTTGCCGATCCTCACTCCACGGATGACGCCTTGCTCATCCTATGCAGCCAACCGAATCAAGCACCTCCGAAGCCACCAAAGGGGCCCCCAATGGTGCCGATCTTGCTTGGGTCCGGGCTCTTGAGGCCGCCCCACCTACCCTGGGTTCGGTGGCGCCGAGGAGCTCGCCCAAAGCAAGAGGCAACCTCCCTTACTGTTGCCGCTAGTCCCTCCTAGCTTCAACTACATGGCCCCAAAGCCCTACCACACGGAGGTCCCCCCGATGCAACTGAAGCCACCAAGGCGATTCGCGAGCGGTCGTGCTCCCTACATGCGCATCCAACAACATCGAGGCAATCCTCAAACAACCCCGAGGATCTGAAATTCCATGCTCCTCCCAGTTGGCGCTGAGCTTGCCGGATCTGACTTCTTCCCTGTCGACGTTGAGGACCCGAGGACATGGGCCCTTCCCTGTCAATGCTAGGCTCACTGAATCCGAGCTCTTTCTGCTCGAACCTCCCCCCAATCGGCAATGAGTTCACCAGATCCGAGCAACCCGAGCTTTGATGGCACCGCTCACCACTTCTCCCTCTCCCCTGATCCCGAAGCTATCTCCTCTCTCTATCTCAGATCTGCTCATCCAAGCTCACCCTCCAACGCACCTCTGATCGAAGCAGCCCCACCACGAAGCTGAGTGAGTTTATCTTCAAACCCACTGAGAATATCTTTCAGGCTGCTTTTGAAATACACAGCCATGTAGATCAAGGGGGCTCATTGGAGTTCTCCAGGAATTCTCAAGTACTTCGACGCATTCATTACTGGCGACTTTATCCCATGGGCATACTTCGGCGCATTCATTATTGGTGACTTCATCCCATGGGCATATAGGGCCTTGATAAGAGGTTTGGGGCGATCTGAAGATTCTTCGACCGCTTCACTGATGAGATCCTCAATGAGCACCTCGCGAACCTGAAGATAGGTAATGCCAAGGATGTCGACAAACAAAAAAAAAAAAAAAGAAAAAAAGAAAAGAAAATAGGAGAAGAAATTGAACCTCTGAAGATGGTGCGAAGTCATGAGTTGCCAGAGCCGACCTCAAAAGATTAGTGTCATCAGAAGACTCAAAATAATGATCGATCCAAAGCCCAAAATCAGACCGATCCGAAGTCAGATCCAGACCGTTCCGAAGTCAGATCCAGGCCAATTCGAAGCTCGAAATCAAGCCGATCCAAAGCCCAGAATCAGGCCGATCTAAAGTTAGATCTAGGCGATCCAAAGCCAGATCAAGGCCAAATCAAGCCAAGAATGAGGCCAATCCAAACAAAAAACAAGGCCAAGATGAAGCAAAGATCAACCCCAAGGCAAATAAAGGAATCAAGCAGAATCTAAGGCTTTCAAACAGAATTCATAAATTTCATGCTAATAAGCTCTCAAGCCCCTTCTACTATTCTGTTTTCTTCTTGCAGTGCAATAGATCCTTGAGCACCTAAGCTGAAACAAGGTCACAGTGAAGATCAAACCGAGGTCGTCGACTTTCCGAAAGCCAGGATCCTAAAGCTGACCTTCCAAAGGTCGATCTTCAAAGTTCAACCCCCCAAAGCTCCCGAAGGCTAAAGTGAAACAAACTGACTAAAATAAGGTAACACAACTCTAATATTCATTACATTAAAAAC
This sequence comes from Elaeis guineensis, assembly GCF_000442705.2. Lineage (NCBI taxonomy): Eukaryota > Viridiplantae > Streptophyta > Magnoliopsida > Arecales > Arecaceae > Elaeis > Elaeis guineensis. The sequence continues at coordinate 132,787,634 of NC_025998.2, forward strand.
TCAGTTTAACTTGAAAATCGAAAGGCCCAGCCAGAGCCAGTCCGACAAATTCTCCCATCCTTTGTGTGCAAATCAATAACTCAAGACCTCTGTAACTAAGTAGCGGGGACAACCTAAATAGACCTTCGAAGGCTGAACTTACTTTTCAAATCAACGCCCATGAAGATCTCAGTCGAAAGAGAAGTAGCTATATGGGCAGAAGACCTCAATGGCTAAGCAACGGGGGCTAACCTATACGGACCCCTGAAGGCCGAACTTGCTTTTCAGCAAGTCAACGCCCATGAAGATCTTAATCATGCAAGAAGTGGAGGCTAACATATAAGGACCTCCGATGGGATAATCTATAAGGACCCCTAGTTCATCCACGACAACAACCCACTATGGCGCTCCTTGCTCCGACAAGTAGAGCGGAGACCACAACGACGACAGCCCACTATGGCAAGTAGAGCAGAAGCCATGACGACGATGGCCCACTATGGCGCTCCTTACTCCGACAAGTAGAGCGGAGGCCTCCATGACAATGACCCACTATGGCTCTCCTTGCTCCAACAAGTAGAGCAAAGGCCATGACGACGATGGCTCATTATGGTGCCCCTTGCTCTAGCAAGTAGAGCGGAGGCCATGGCAACGTGACAAAAATCTCAGCAACCAAACTGAAGTAGGCGAACGCTTCAAGGATGTGCACCCCATCTCTTTGGCAACTTCGAGTTGATATACTCCCTTCACCCGACCCAATTCTGACTCGAACTCGAGAATAGAGGAGCTTATGTTGGGGATAGTTTCGTCGACAAGCCAAAGACAGGCAAATGAGGACTGGACTTTGCCAATTCCATCCCACCAACCAATCCTACATCTCTTTGCTAGACACGACTTGATCTGAAAATTCTGCATCTCTTTCAAAATTCAAATGATCCCGATATGACAGTTGGCTACAGAGCAGATAAAGAAGAAATAATGGACAAATCTCTTCACATAAAAAAAGATAACAGCCAAATCTCTCTAGATAAATCAAGGCTAATCGCCTGATTCTCTTTTCCTCCTCAAGGCTCTTCAGCCTTTACCTATAAATAAAGACCCACAGGAGATCCTCAAGGTATGAAATCTCCTCTCTCCCAACACGCTCAGTCCTTTCCTCTGTTGTCTAGAATTCTGACTTGAACATCGAAAGGTCCCTACCAGAGCCGCCTCCGGTCGAAGGCTTTTCTTGCAGGTTCTGCCGTCGCCATCTAATTCTAGTCAATCCGACCACGAGACGAAATTCTATCGCAACAATAACAAATCAAGTAACCAACCACATAGCAATAATTATTACCAATTATGAATTATATGAAAATTTTAGACTTCTGACAAGTAACAATTGTTCAAAAATCAGAGATCAATTGACTAAACTCAGAAGTCAATAATGGAAGCAGACATTAGAAGAGAGACCAAGACATCTGATCATATGAAATTTCATCCAAAATCCTAGGAAACCTAAAAGTCCTAATTCCTAAACATCACAAACATCATCATGAAGGAGCGTAACATCATCCTCATTCCCCTGTTTCACACAGCAGGACGGTTGCCTTGGTCCAACAAAAGAGAACCCTGTTTCACCCAGCAAGAGAAGAACATAGGAAAAAGGGGTGAGGGGAGATTTAGACCCCCACTTCATCCAGCAGGAGGGATGCCCCAATCCAAGACAAGAGACGAGTGAAGAAAAGGTGGACTTCAACTACTTGTTTCACACAACAGGAGATGCCCCTGCCTAAAGAAGAATAAGAAGAAGCAAAAGAAGAGAGGCCGCCCCCCAAACCTAGAACTCTGTTCAACTATCTCTTTTCCCCTCTATTTTTTGCTGAGCAAAGATATCTGAATCACTCAGCTTAATTCTTTTCCCTTGGCTTCTTAATTTCAGGGTCTTTGATCAACGGATGAAAATTGTTCCTGCAAATCTGATCAAAAGATATGCTAAATGTAAAAAAATATATACCTTTTTAGCACCTTAGAACCTCAATGAGGTGCTTGTTTTTGGGATTTTTCATGTGCCTCTCTAAAAGGCCTCTTCTCACTATATGTGACGCGCTAAGGATGAGCCTTAGTGCACCTTGAACCTTAGGAGCACCTTTCAAAACACTATCATAGGATGCAGCCCTTTGAAAAAATTCATAGAACCGGGGCATGTAGAAGGAATATAGTAATGATTACAATTTATGATTGTCATAATCAATAAGCCAGCATGCTTTCTTTTTCTATGACTATAAGGCTAGTCAAAATGTACTTTGAGGTTTGACTATTTGCTGAAAATGGAGATGTTTCTGTATGTTTATTTTGGTTCGTCCCGTATACTTTCTCAGGTCTAAAGGTTACACTTCTTTTTGTAGACCAAAGGTAAGACCTAATGTTCCCCTCATTTCATGCCAACGGGCCTAAATATCGAACTACCAATGAAAATATGGTGCTATCATTCACATCTCCTATATCATGGAAGTTTACCTACGAAGATTCTCTTTGCTTCAGAAGATAAGCAAAAGATTTTAAAACTAAGATAACTTGTTCATCGTGTATTTAAACACAATCCAATTAAAACTACAAAGATTCAGATTTCGTGTTAATTTACTTAAAACAAGTCATAGAAATATTACCAATCACATTTCTTGATGCAAATAGCAAATGGAGTAACATACAGCCTTTTTATAGGTTTGCTCTTTTTCATAATTTCAGTCTCACTATATGAACATAACTTCAGTCTTCACTTGATTCTTCTATTGACCATAATTATGGACTCAAGCTAAGAATTTGGCTATCAAGAACCAGGCAGAGCGGTTCAAGCTACAAAAGGAAGAAAAAAGGGGAAGCATTTACCACTACTTTGAAAGTGGATCTCAAGATTCTTCCCATTCCGAGGAAATTAAGGTAAGCCCTAGGGGCCGAACTCCATTGCCAGAATAATACCACCAAATATCTATCTGGTGAGGAAGAGACTGATAAAAGGGAGAAGGGGAAATACCCTTTTGGATCGGATGGCGATGCCGAAGGCCGGATCGAGAGAGGCAGAGATGGCGGCCTGGCGGAGTGGTCGGAGCGGAAGGCGACGTAGCCGGAGCCGTCGACGTCGATGCGGATGCGGGAGATGGGGCCGTACATCTCGAGGCGGGACTTGAGCTCGAGAACCGTGCAGTCGACGGGGAGGCCTGTGACCATAACCAAGGAGGGAGAAGAGGACCTCCTACCGGCCCCGGCGGCGGCTGACTCCGGCTCTCCGTCCGCCTCCTCCAGCGGCGGCCGTAGCCGCTTGGAGAGAGAAGGGGCGGATTATCGGGCCTCTCGCGCTTCCTCCTTCGGTTCATGGATTTTTTCTGGCCGAAGACTGAGCTATCGAGAAGAAGGTAAAGTAAAGAGATGGTTTGCGCCGGGTTCGCCGTCTGACGTAGCCGATTAAAGTTCCCGGTTAATCATGATTCGCTCTCGCTGTCTGACGTAGCCCATTAAAGTTCCCAGTTAATCATGATTAGTTTTTGCAATCCAATTTTTTTAAAATTTCTTTGATTTCACCAAATGATGTGGTGATATATTATTGAATGGTCCAAAACCTACGTGATAGGATGGTTCTAACTAATAATTCCTCTTAAACAAAAGTCATGAGCTTATGGGCAGATGAACTGGCTCGTGGCTTACCACTAAGCAATTATTTGGATGGTATCATCATATATCACTTCAACAAAACGAATATGAACTCTTTACCAAAAAAAATACAAAACGAATAAGAACTCAAATTTAGTTAATCTCAATGGATTTAATGGATGTAGACTGTAGGGTAGAAGCAAAAATGAGGTGCCGCTGTTGGTGGTAGAGCTTTTGGATCCTTGAATGGATTGTTATCCTTTTTCTCCTTTTAAATATTTGATTGCCGGTTAGGTGATAGTTACTAAATGGTTATCCACTTTAATATCAAAATATTACTGAAAAAGGGAATCAATTTTAGCTAATCAATGTACCAAGAGGTGCTTAACTTGGCTAAACTTATTTTACTAGGGACGGAATCAGCATAACCTGCAAAACTCTATCCTCCTCCTAACTTCTTCGTTGTCCTCAAATTGAACCAAGCAGGGGATATCACTAATCCAAGAATAACTTCCAAGCACATGTCGAATGGTTTCCTCGAGTTAAAAACTCTCTATCCTGGTTAGCTATCTGGCATCCAAAAGTTATCCCTATATTGCGAGTAAACTAGTTTCAACTGGTCTTGAATGTAGTATTGACTGCATTGAGAATCTTAGCCGATCACATGGTCACTTACATGTACCTCGTTGCCTTCTACATGAGGTCTAGAAGTTGCAAGAACTTTTCTTCGAGCTTATACTTTTAATTTCTTCAGTGTGTCAGACCAGACACGATATCCTGATGTAAGAATTTTCTACATGGTTATGGAAGAGTTTTTCCTCCTAAAATGACCATGTTTTTGCACCATACGAAGGCAAACAAACTAAGCAATAGTGATTAAGGTTCACATGAGGAGATCGAAGTTTCACAAGCAATGACTATATGTTCTCAGGGGTGCACTTTTATCCTCAAACAATAAATTTGCATAAATCATTTTTGATCTGCTAACTTTATCATTCCAGGTGAAAAAGCCCCTGGTGGGAAAAAACGACCCTTCTCACGTAAAATGTAGGAACCGGCTTCCGTTGGTTGAGAAAAAGATTACGGTAGAGCAAAAAGAAAAAGAAGGTTTTCCTGTATCTCACCTGTTTTTCGCTAGAAAATTTCAATAGCTGCAAAAAAAAATAGAGAGCGTGCCTCAAGACTACTGAAAAAGAAAATAAAAAGCTTTGCTTTGCTTTGCTTTTGAGCTAAAAATAATAATTGCAGACTTCCAGCCTCTGAAAATTGTTGTCTGATCCCCTATTTTCTTGCAAAGAAAATATCTTGAAAAAGTATTTTTCCGGAATATCAATTTCATCATCCTTTTCCAAGGAATCAATAGACCTCAACAGGATCCTTGTCATTTCATACACTCTTCACTGTTTTGCACGTTACGATACATTAAAAACCTTTCAGTGACGTTACACTGAAACAATGCATTGAATGTTTCATGGCCAACCTGCACGCCCAGAAATCTGAAAGCTTTGGTTAGTAGCGCAGCACGGAGCAGACATAGTCTTCTGATTTAAGACAAGCATTTGCTGATTCATTGTCAAGTGCACCTCAACATAGTGAAACCAGTATCCATAATTTGAACTTCCCCTGGGCTATGGATTTTTTTTCAACCGACCAGTTTTAGGCACAAAAATATCCACAGCCGTTGGGACCTTAGGGGCTTAATCTAATCAGACCCAAGCCAGACCCAATACTATCCCAGTGGAAAGGAGTATAAGGAGTTTGAAAGCATGGACAGCCAGGCTATTAAGTCCATTAAAAACTATGTATTGTACCAGACCCACCATCCCACACCAACAATCAACCAACCAAAAAGATGAAAAAGGCAAACATCATTTGGTGGCAGAAGATATCCACAACATTCAGAGGAGCAGAAATGTCAAAATCAGCAGCTCCCATGACAGAAAAATTTAAACTGCACCATCTATTAATGTTAAGGGAGGCCAAAGCAGCTATATATGTTGCAACACAGCCAATTCACTAGTTCTTTATTTGGAGATAATATTTAAACACCAAGTCAATATCAACAATAGTTCAGAAGACAGCCAAAAACCAAATCAGAGTTATCATGATTAGGATCTCATGACACCAAAGCAACATCTAAATGCATATACGAAGCATGACTTATGTGCTATCCATGTTGCACCACCTTACACTGGCTTCTACCGCAACAGAAGACAAGAAAATACCTGATCAAGACATCATTCAGAAAGATATCAGAACAAATGGAATCCTAAAAACAGAATCCTGATCGCACACGAGATACGCACGCACACACATACGCGCACACACACACAGAGGGAGGGTGGGAGGGAGGGGGGAGAGAGAGAGATGACATCTTTATTCATGCTTTGAAATAACTGCAGAAACCCTTCAAGATCCCCTAGCATACTCAGGTCTTATCTGAACAAAATTAATGTCAAAAACAAATTAACATAGAGTAAATTCACTTGGACAATAAACTGGGTGCAATGGGACAGAAATATCACAATAAAAAAAACAGAATATTAAACAAATATGGACAACCCATGCCATTTAAGATAACAATGGTGGATAGGCAACATTAACAAATTTTATAAGAAAAGTTTTGAATATCCTTGTCTATTTGAATGTTGAAGCCTATCTTACCTGGACTCTCATGCCTAGCTCCAATAACGTATCATATAAGTTTCCCAAGTAGATATGCATCTTTTAGATCAAATTCTTCGATTGCAACTTCTACAGATTCGTGAAGAGCTGATGAACTCTTCCAACAGTGAATTTAACTCACTATAATGATGTTAGAAGGGAGCTTTAGTCTTCTTCAGAAATTACTCAAAGATGTAGATATTACAATACTCTTACAAATTTTCATTTTTCTTGTATCCTTAAGATAATTAGGAAGTATTAATCAAAAACATGTAGATTGAAAGACCTCAACAAATAAAATCTTTTAATGTTTTCTTTTAGAATATTATACATATTAGTCAATAAAAATTTTTCCTATGTGTCCTAGTACATCTCTCCCCCCTCTTGTTGAATCAAATTCTTGGATACAAGTTTCAATCCATTCCTTGTGTCCATATCCAAGAAAAACTAGTTCAAGCAGCTGGTAATAGAAACAATATTAAGCACATAGAAAACACATATTACAATGATGTTGACCTCTACAGAAACATTTGGTTCAAGGAATTGCAAGCAACTAAGAGTTAAGACCTAACAGAAGGAACAACCAGAAACAAACTCAGCTCCAGGTTTGAGTTGTAACTCCTCATAACCACCCTCATTTCCCAACAAACTTCAACAGTTTACAGCAGGCTGAGTTATTCCATCTCCTTCAACAGTAATCATAAATCCTTTTTGTCCAGAACATGCTCTACTCCCCACATTGTGACAAGCTCTCAAAAATTTTCAATACTCTAACCACATGCTTGTACTTGAGAAGAAATAGGTAGTTCTTGAGATCGGGACTCTACATGGTTAGGGTAAAAAGACTGAATTGATGATTCATCCTATATCTTGTACTGAATTACAAAGTACAAGCACACATCTTGGACAACAGGTAGCTACGCACCTATCAAAGTCAATATCTATGGGTTCACAAATCGATTTGTTATTCTTGAACCAACAAGTCATATTTTATTGCTATTACTCTTTCCATGGTGGACATAGTCCTACACAAATAAATTATAGGTAATATGAGTAAAAGCTCATAGCCAAAGGAAAACAGCTGCTAAGGCAGTATGGTAATCTCTATCTTGACCAAGTTCAGAACCAGAAAAAAAAAGGGGGTTTCCACTTGAATACTAGGAAAAATTTACTCATACATATTTAGAAATTTATCATTGTCTTATTCTAGTATGAACGAGACTAGAATCAGCAGCATATAAATGCATCTCTTCTACTCACCATACGAGACCACATGATTATTAAAGATAAACTTTTGGATTGGAATATTGATGTGAGTATGGTATTTCACCGAAAGAATGGTCGAACTCCAGGACCTGATAGCATTTAAAATGCTCTCTCATGAAGTTAAAGAAACTATTGCAAATTAAATGATGCCTTATAAATAGGATGTGATAGGGCAAAAATAGTAAGATGAAGAATGGGTGGGATGAAATTCTAGTCCACCATAGTTTGATTCCTAAAGAGAGTGTGATGAAATGTGATTCTTAAGAGGCCCTTCAGCATAGCCACTAATCTGTACTAGGTTTCATGTATGTGCACCACATATACCTTGGTTTACCCAATAGAAAGAGATTCACCATGACTCAAAACATAGAGGGGTTTACACATTAAAACCTAATTGAAAGAATTTATGATGGGAAAATACTAGGGCTTGTTTTTGTGTTTCTGTTTATCTACAAATTTGTGAAGTACCACATGGAGATTGATGTCGAAGATAGTACTTGCACAAAAGTTATTGCATTCGTTGCTTTTATTTTCACCCTTTCTTGAGAGCAATAAATATTTGCTACCAAAAACTCTGAAGAATTTTCAAACCTTTTTTTCTAGAGAGAGAGAGTTTATCATTCATGTTGTTCAGTCTCGTTCGAAATTTTTCCTCTTGGGTTTTTGATTAAAAAAAATCAGGAAACAAAAGCAATACTAAATGACGCTTAATTTCAATGAAGAAAAAACGTCAGCTTTTCATCTGGGATCACTCTTCTGGATCTCCTTTATTAGCCGCACAACGGCAACCCTTTTTTAACATCAAAATCGGAATAAAAAACAAAATGTCGATCACCTAATCAAAAAGATCGAATTTTGACGCAAGGAAGCGCCGTAAAAGATGAAATCATGAATTCAGGGCGCATAATGATGATGATGATAATAATATTAATAAAAGATGGAGAAATAGAGGGTGCTTACGACGGATGGAAGGATGGATGATCCTGATCCATCATCAATTGGTGGATTTGGGGGTCGGTGGGGACTGGTGGTCGAGGAGGAGGTCGTCGTAGGGGTCGCGGCGGCCGGGGACCTGGCTGATTTGGGCATCCCAGGAGAGCTGGGCGTTGAAACGCTCGAAGGTCCAGAAGCCGTAGGGGCGGAGGGGAAGCTTCCAGTTGGCCTTGGTCTTGTTGCACCGCTCCCTCATAGCGTAGATGTGCTCCCGCTGCCTCTCGTCCCTCTTCTTCGGATCCTCCATCATCCGCAGAATCAGGTTCTCCGCGAACTCCATCACGAACCCCATCGCCGGCCCTCGCTTCTCTCTCTATCTCCAATTTCTCTTCCCTTCTCTGGGGTAACTCTCAAGAATTATATCTGTATCTAATAGCGGCTCCATGAGCCAGGCGGGCCCTTCTCGAGCCCGAGAATTGTAGAAACACACGTGGCTCGTCAAGTGTATGTCACCAGTGATGTGATCAATGGATATGTGATCAATGGGATGATATGAGCACTAAAGTGCTGTGCAAGTATTAAAATATTACATGCCCAATATGTTTGATATATTATTAAAATATTATCAAAAATAAAATTTTATTAATTTAATATATCATCAAACAATAATAATAATAATATATAAAATATCAAAAATAACTTTATAGATCAGTATGTAATAATCATTCTCTAATTTGGTTAGACATTGTTCATTCACACTTCTCGTAGAACATAGAACATACAGTAGTGTAATAATAATAATAATTAATTATTATTATTATTATTATTATTATTATTATTATTATTATTATGTATCTATTTTAATGAAACTATTAAAATGATATTATGATAATATTATATATAATTAAATTTGATTAGGCTCAGTTAATTTTGATTATCAATATCACGGTTGCTTATTAAGAATGATTTTGCCCGTTAAAATAAAAAAAAAATATGAAGGATTTGACATGATCCATCCACGCCAAGTAACCATATCTGTCCATAGAAATAAAATAGACATCCAATAAATAAATAAAAGACATCCATGCTATTTAACTAAATCTGCTAATAGAGATAAAATAGGTATCTAGTAGATAAATAAAAGAGGATTTTATTGAAAATGAAAGATCAGAGAAAAGAAGCCATCCTGGTTTTTTTTATAGGGAAGTTATTGAAGATAAAAAGTTTATGAGGATTTTTTTTCTCTCCAATTTAGTGACTAGGGATATTTTTGTTCCAAAATAACTTCAGTACATTACCAATATCCGGTGATGTGCTATCACCTGAGGTATATATAGTTATAGCATCAGTGATGCTATCATCGAATTTATCATTGAATTTTTTATCACTGGATATAATTTTACAATGCAAATAGAATGATCACATCACCTAACTCACATCATTGGAGTGATCTAAAATATCATTCCCTACAAAGAGTATCCTAGTATTTTTTTTCCATTCTTAACAAGAAAAAGAGTTAGGAAGCACTAACCTATAAATAAAGATGGCAACATATCAAATATAGATTGGATCGGCTAATACTTATTCATGTAGTTCAAAAGCCCATATCTATACCTACCTCATATCCATCTCAGTCAAGTCAGATCATATAGAAATGTAGGTTGAATCAAATCGGATAAATAGGAGAGGTTGAATTGGATCGAATACATATAAATACTATAAAATAATTATAATTTTGAAAGAGATGTAAATTAAGATTATACATATCCAATCCAAAATAGTGTATATTTTTATTTCTATACGATCAAAATCCATGCCAAAAATTTTTTTAGAACTTATAACTACCTTAAGTTCTAATCAGATCAGATAAAATCTACTCCATTCGAGTTAAATTAGATCGTGTATTAGATGGATCAACCAAAATTACCATCCCTACCTATATAATAATTACATTAGATAATAGAAAGGTTAAGTATAAATGTTTTACATAACCAAACGCGGCATAGAGAAGCCTGGCTCAACTAATAGGCAACCTCAAACACCGAATATTTTTTTCCGAAATTGAACTCGATCAATTTGGAACCCACATCTGATGATGTTATCTTCAGACTCCCGTCACATTGTGATACCACCAATCATGTTGTTAAGTTGCAATCAGATCAACAAGGAAAAAAGACGAAAGTTTTGCATGTCATGTAATCTTCCAGAATTTTATTAGTAACGCTTCAGATTCTAATTTGCACATTCTTTCAGCGCATTTTCCAATTTGACGAATACAAAAGAGTGTGTTACAGAACTTAGCCTGCGTATCAGTCGGCAGTATCACCGTTTACACAACATACATGCATTATCCCCCGTTCACAATGACATCAAAGACTTATATATCACCGGCTGGAGCTAATGGTGTTTACCTGCGTTGATTCTGAACTTTGTTTAAAAGTAATAACCACCTACTATGATGTTTACCACATATGCCTCCTGTATGTTGTTGGTTGTCTTATCTGTGCAGCACCAGTAGACCTGCGAAGATGCTGCAGTTGATTTTTGGGTCTCACTAAGAACAGCAGAAATGTTTGAGCCACATGCAAGATCCCCTGCCTCGTTTAGCAGTAATAGCTACTCAATCTGTCATGTTTTCTCTGCAACCGTCCTGCTGAGCGTTTTCACTAGCTTTGTTTGAGTTGCACCGGTGAAGTTGTGAAGATGCTGAAGTTGATTTTTGAGCCTCGTAAGTTACAGGAGAAATGTTTGAGCCAAGTGCGGTGCCCTCGTGATGTAAAGATCCAGAAGTTGAAACCACAGATGGACCACCCTCGGCTTCACTGCACTCATCCCGGTCCATTTTTTCTCTACTTCCACCTAGGGCTATCAATCAACACAGATAAAAGTGAGGATAACAAAACAAGAACAATATGCAATGAGATCAATCAATAGGTGTTGGAATAATGTGAAGAACCTGCATGTGTAACATTAGTTGGAATATTTCCTTGTGATGGAGCAGACGATACAGGAATCCCCTTTTTCATCCTCGACTGCATTCACAACATTTTTGGAATTAATATAATGCTGTATTTTTCTTTTATGTAAACATAATCTTCGAGTGTTATTATACCTTCGCCTCTTCACAGTACTTCACAACAGCCGAGATGTTTGAATAACGGCCATGCACCAGGGTGTACGCCCACAAAAGCAGTTTCCTTGGGATACTTAGGTCAAGGACATCAACTACATCATTGCCCTGCTGGGGTAGTCCTTCCACCGCGGACTGCGATGAGAATACTGTGTACAAGTTGATACCTGATGGAAATGTTCCACAAGAACTCTCTCGATAGAAATTGTAGGTACATCTCATTAAAGTTACAGCAGCCTCCATGCTTTCTTCTAATGCTTGCCTAATTCGGATATTCTTGATCTTATATAGAACGTCAAACCAATTCATATCTAGACCTTTTGTTTGAGCAGGACCTTCCAGTGGTGAGACCAAGAGCTCATCGGGCTGTAGGTCAACAAAAAGCAGAAGGCCAGATTCTAAACAACCAGGCTGACCATTAGGGTGTCCAGCATCAGGTAATGGAGTGATTGAAGCCAATTTAATAAGAATAGAACGACACCATGCCAAAGATGCATGCTTGCATATTTTTGAGAAGTTATTATTCGACAATTTTGGGTTTTTGAAACGCTTCCGAATCTTCTCATTTATTCCTTCAATTGCATCTAATCGGATATCACTCTCCAATAGGTGCATATATTGGTGGATGTAACTGCCATGAGCAACAAGCCAAGCTGAGTAAGAAAGCACATGTGACTATAGTATATTACAAGCACTGGTTTGGTTGACTTACCCATAGAGGTTGCTTTCTGATAAGTCTGGGTTATTCACCTCAGGTAAACTGCTTATGTCTGTCCACAAATTCACATGATCCATGAATATGTTGAACATTTTCTCCAACAATTGCTCAAGAGAAGTGTTATTATCAGTAGCGCTGCGAGTCTCAGCATTGCGAATCGATGATGTCAAAACTTGTATGTATTTTCCAAGAGCAACTGGAACAATATCCCCCAGGCACAAATAGAACTGCAAAGAAATGAGAGTTGCTATTGATCAAGAAAAAAATGACACATAATTGCCTTATAAAATACTTGATGTATTAAAAAAGAATGTTGTAGAATCGAAAGGGAAGTTCCCCATGTCAAATCATGAGGTGTATTTGTTAATATATACCCGCTTATCAGTTCGAAGATATGTATAAGCTCTCTCCAGAGTCCACAGATCTCCAGTTTTCTCCAAAAGATTCAGGTAGAGCAACATATACTTCCGTATACAAGTAATAAATTTCCGAGAACTTTCAGATAAGCTGACCTCCAAACTCTTTTTGTTTGCACTGACACCTGGATTTCTCCGCCTGGCAACAGGAGTGCACCATTTTCAATTGTGCATCTAGTGACCATCATACAAGTCTACACTTACAAGCATCTTTGACATAGGAGATCATGAAAATTCATAATAAACGATGAATTATTAACTGTCATAAGAGCAAATAAAATTTATACCTTCCCTTTCTCACCATACCATCAATCTCCCACATGTTCACTGTGAAAGAAGATCGAGATGACTTGAAACAAAACGAAAGCTCATCTTTTGCCCTCTCCAAATCCCCAACTGCCCCCCTTTTATACAGTCCTTGGGCAAGCATATATCTTGCCTTATGGAAATGCTTCAGCTCCCCTTCCACACAGATAGCAAGGGCAGAGAGACAATCATCATAAAGTATGTACCACGCCTTATCTAATAAGTGAGGCTCAATGCTCTTTTTATCCTTTGAAACATCTGGTCCACAGACATCATTGCCATCCAAAGTCAACTGCAGAGGATCCTGACTAGTCCAACTCAACAAATTCATGATTGCATCCTTTGCTGATTGATTAAAGGGATATGCAGCAACAATCTGAAAAGAGATGCAAGTCAACAAATTCCATTGTGATACATGTCACAGTTAATCATAGAATCGAAAAATCATATGCAAGTCTCAAAATCATTGTCTACAATCATCTAAATCACATAAGCTGGTGAGCAGTTTAAACGTACATGGATAATCGTTCTCAAAAAAAAAAAAAAAAAAAAAAAGATACATGGATAAATAATAAGTGCGAAATGACAATAACTGGAAATAATTAGATGATTGTATTACTGAGTTTGCATGTAAAGTTGATAAGAAGAATTAGAAATTCATCAATTAGCTCCTCACAAGCTGTCCAAATCAGTACTGCCAAACATCTAGTTTACCCCAAGACCCATGCTCCAGGTTACTTTTCAGAGATCAAGGATCAATCCTTGAAGAACTTCAGAATCCAATGTCTGTTTCCTTTCTTACAAGAATCCTTTTTTTGCCATTTTCTAACGTCTCTTCCTACAAGAACTGGAACCTATGGATGCATCTGATGCATGTCATTTTAGTGTATAAAAAGTTCAGATCAGATGCTTAAAGTCCCATGTTTTACCTTGCAGATCGACGAATGTTCTTATCCTAATTAGATACATATACATCACATGCTCACAAGGTACTGCCTGAGAGTTGTGGGAAACATAGTGCATGCATCTATGAGTCGAATGTAATTCTCCAACTCTGCTACTATGAACAGAAGTTAGAGCATAACTTGAAAGATGATAGGCAGAAGTCTCTAACCGAAGTGGAATCATGCAGTCATACAAGAGATTGCATTCAAAAGTTGCAAAGATACAGTATCATTCTGTACTCTGTTATCTTCTTCCGATCATCCAGATACCTCAATGACTGCTCCATTGATTTTCTCCTCATCACTTTACATGCAAAATTGATGGTTTATTCAGATGATTCAATAATTAAATTATCTGACAATAGCAATGGAGTTTGCACACATTACACCCCATAAATATTAAATTGTGAACTACAATTTGACTATTGCATTAGTTTAACCAAAACAAGCTAATCAGACACTTCCACATGGATGATAAGCTGGAGTAGAAGAAAAACAAGCATTCTGTTTGGGTGGTGCAGCTTAGCACTAAAGCTTGGCAAGTAGCTGAACATAGGGAACTAACTAGCTCCTTGGGCTAGCAAGCTAAACAACATAGTGTCACAAGAGCATAGATGGTAATAGATCACACTACCTAGTTGCTCAGGCTAGCAAGCTAAACAAATAGTGTGAAAGTCAGGATGGAGACGAAAGAACCTTTGATGACAAAAAAAGAGCAAAAAGACCAATAAGGAACTCAAGGGTGCTTAGGGGGTTCGAGTGTCTAACACAAAAGAAGGTAAACAACCACTAAAACCAAACAACTGAAAAGGAAATCGACATCATACACAAGAAAAAAATGATAGACAACCAAAAGGATTGAAAATTTGGTGCAATTAAGAAAGTCACTGAAGACACTAAAAACAAAAGAACCAAGACCACTAGAAAGACAAGAACCAAGACCACAAAAGCTCAAAAGAAAAAACGGCCATCAATGGCCTTGTGGAAAAAAGAAAAAGATCCCTTTATATTTTTAGTGGAAGAAAGATCCCAAACAAGATGATAAACACTGATTTACAAAGTTCGTTACCTCAATATCAGGTACCATATCGATACCTTACCAGTACGGTACACTCAGTATGATACAGTACCCATGTTGTACAGAAATAGCTCCCCAACCATTTTTCTCAATTTTTATCTTACTATATATTGGTACAGATTGGTACGAGTCAATACGCACCTCGATACGGGATGATATGCCTTAGTATGGCCGTTATGACACCCCGTATCTAGCAGTACGGGATGGTATGACAGACCATACTAATTTGGTTCCAGTGAGAGTAAAAGAAGGTGGTGGAATCAACATAATTTTGATATATTTGAACTGGTCGAAATTTGAGCCAATCCAACATGATAGCCTAGGGGTTGGGCCATCCATTTTTCACATATGAGATATGATATAATTTCAAAAATGACAAAAGTCAAAGGAGCAAGGTTTAGAATAGTTGCAAGCATGTTATTTATTGTAGGGGTTGGGGTCAAAAGCTCAACATATAATTATATATAATAAAAAATGGCTACATTATTTAATCAGGAAAATTTAATAAAAGAGTAAAACATGCATAAATACATGTACGAAAAAGTTATATATCATTCCCACAGAGATGGGATATAGCTGCTTAATTGAGGTAAATATTTAATTATATATAAATCTATCTCTAACCATCAAAAAGCAGCCATAGATTAGAGTATGGTGAGAATCTAGCATGAGTCACATATATGGTAATTGCATACTCGGTTTTCATCGTACCTAGATGCATTAAATATGACAGCATTGCTCTAGAAGTTACAACTACATAGAATTATATTGTTTATCTGCCAAAAAAATTAGCTGCACATAAAAAAAACACCAAAGGTTGTTATGGGCATTACTTGCTACATGTGTTCTCCTCCAACACAACTCTTCCCAATTAACATGTTTGAGTATGCACACACTAATATGCCTGCTTCTTCCCTTCTATGAAAGAATAAAAGATGTATAGTCCAATACATTATTCATATCTTTAAGTTGACCTTTTAAAGATTAAAGAGCATGGCTACTTTTTGCTAGGTACATATTGTAGGTCACATTAAAGATTCTCCAAGATGAGACCCCTAGTAGCAGATAGAAAGTATTGCTAGGTATACAATTATCAGTCATATTAAAGATTCTCCAAGTTGAGATCCCTATTAGCAGAAAGTGTATAGCTTTGCAGGAAGAATTCTGTAACAAAGTAGCATTTTTAATACCATTACAATGGCAAGAAAACCATTTTATGAGACAAATGATACTTTTAGACAAACCTGAAGAACATCTAGATTCTGTTTTCCTCGAGTATAAAGTAGCTTCAAGCGTGATGCATGCATTCTATATACAGGATCAACAGCAGATGGATTTAATGAGGCAGCTTTGCTATAGTATGAAAATGCCTTTGCAGGTGAATATCCCATCTTTTCACACAATTTTCCAAGATAAAAAGCATGGAGCCACTCAGGCCTATAATTTAATAAGACTGTATCAGTTCACATAGAAAAACCAATAACAGAACAGAAATATAGGTATGCAGAAGCAAACTTACATAAGTGAAAAAGCCCTCTCAAAGTGTTTCATTGAATTCTGACAAAATGTCATCCATGCTGCATCCTTTGTTGGTACAAGAGATCTCTGATCATAAAATGGTACAACATTCTGAAGGCTGTCATAGTAAACTAGAGCTAATAATTCATGTATCTGACTCTGGATGAAACGAAGCAAAATTTTTAGTGAACTGATCCAGAAATTAGATAAAGCAGCCATAACACAACAAAAGAAGAAGGGCCATCCAGATAAAAGGCACCTGTTGGATTGGAGTAGTAGCTAGGGCTAAGCTCATTAATAAACAGCGCCTGCTCCGCCTTCGACCCATCTCAACTCTTTGAGGTAGAACAGTGTTCTTTCTCCAATCTAAAATGTTGATGTGTTTGCTCCCATCATTCAGCAACAAATCCACCTCCTGTTTGGCAGGGAACGAATTTTTTATCTCAGACAAATGAAGCCATGATACTGGAAATGATAATTATAATAAAGGCACATAAATCTAATGCTAGAATCTTTTACAGGAATCAAGATGATAAACAAGTACAAATATGTCCTACCTCATCATAAATATTTGCAAGCTTCTGCCAGCTCTCAAAACGCAGTGGGTTGTAAAGTAGATCATATTTGAAGAGATTAGCATTTTGTTCAACAAATTCTTCACCTTCTTTTTTAAGTACAAAGCCAGGATATTTATCAGTAGCACTTATCTCTTCGGCCTGGGCTATAAAATAATACAAGTTGCCATAAACTTCTAAATAGGGCTCAGAGCTGCAATCATTAATCAAAACACAGCACAAAGTTCATTAAATAAAATTGTGTATCAAATTGATTAAATAATTGGAGAGATGAAAAGTCACATGTTAAGCAAACCTGGCAACTGATAATTTCTTGAAGGTTTCAGGGTCTCTTCCATTGCTGAACAATATATTCATGATGGACTCCCAATTTCCATTGGATTCATATATTTCCCAGAGCTTATCCTCACATAAATCAGGACCATCTAAGAACTTGTCAATCACATGGTCAGCTAAAATATCGTCGGGTGGCTGAGGGAAGTGTTTACGTATAGCCCTCAGAACTCTTCGGAGTTTAACCAGTCCAGCTCTCTGAGACATGAAAAAATTGTACAATCAAGAGTAAAAAAGATTTATATTAATTTATATGCTTCAAATGCCATACTAGAAAAAGGGTCAACATGGAAATTCAGCTACTCACTGATAGAGCTCTCGCATATGGTAAAATATACTGAAATACATCAGCACATTGCTCCTTGGTTTGGTAATCTCCACGACTGGTGTTTTTATGTACAGCCAGGTCATCTTCACTGGATGAATCTGGATTGATCTTAAGACCATATAAGCAGAAAAAGCTCTGGTCCAAGGCATTATCAATACCCAACTCCACCTTCTCTATCTCTACATCAACCACAAGACTATCAACATCAGCAAGAGTATTGATTTTGCATTGCCCTCTGGACAAATCAGACTTACCATCTGCAGAATTTTTTCCAGTTTCTTGTCCTCCTCCACTTTATCCGGTTCTTCATGAGCATAGAGATGATAGCGAGTCATGTTTTCTTTGGCATTCTTGCATGGAGATGCAATTTCTTCTTTGCTGTTGCTACCTAAATCAAATGCAGAAAATCAACTTCGACACAGTCAGAAATGGTTTTCGATGTTACTGTGAGAATCCAACTTATCCTCCTGCCTGATTTCCAAATGCAACTTACCATTTAGTGACTTCAGTTTCACATCTAAGGATAACAAATGCTTTATCGCAAACTTGAGAAACGTCCCTTCCTCCCCTTCACCATCCTTGCCAGCACAGCAGAGCCCATACTCGGCAAGCAAGTCATGGACTGCCACAATTAGGTCAACCTGTGATGTTATATACATCATAAAGTGATCAGATAAATTGTTAATATGAGGGGAGGAAAAACTCCGATAATGAGCTTATTTCTACCAATGTAGAATGTATATTACTTGGGTTTTGACAGAAACTGTAGGGTCAATGTGTTGAAGTTTGCAGAAAGCGATGGCTGCATCTACAAGGCACAAACAATCCAGCTCATCTGTTTGAACTGAAGTTCCTGAAGTGCATGATTTTTGGCTGAGGATCATTCTCACTGCACTGCACATAACTGTCAGGAGCAGAGACTGAATACTGGCAATGATGCAAACGAGAGAACCAAACTCATCCTGCGAGTGTAGAAACACATCAAACAGCTCTTCAACTTAATATGTTAAGCATTCATGATAAATTTTGCACAGTAATCATTTTTAAAAGGTTGTCCAAGACATGTTCTACCGAGAGGGCCTTTTGCCTTTTGCTTTTTATGTGCATGCATGTCTGTTTGTGTGTGTACAAGAGGGAAAGAGGGGGGTTGGAGGGGGGGCGGAGGGGGGGAGAGAGAGAGTTAAGTGGAAGAGAAACCACCTAAGACTCATTAAATAAATTCAAATTTGAATAGAGGGGTAATGTGCGGTAGGAAGCCAGACCACAAGAATTACTGGACTAAAACCTTAAGAAGCAGGTTAACATGAAAAAAAGATACCGCGCTCAAGAGATGAAATTCACAATAGAAATGCAGAAATAAAAATCAAGCAGCAAAATCATGGGTCCATTATAAATAAAAACTCTCAAAGACTTGATTGAAACTTTAACCTTCATGTGAGACAGTAGGTCTTCCCAATGATCAACTTAGATGATGGAAGGAAACAGAATGACCAATTATTGCCTTCAAAACAGATCCTCCAAGACTGGCATTTCAAAATGATCCCTGTAAGCAAGATGTTTCTTTGAGGAAAGCTGGGCTTAAAAACAGAAATGAGATTCTGGACAGGGTACACAGCATCATAAGTTAAAAGCTTTGTCGTGAAACTGCAGCCAGATGAGATATTTAATTTCCAGTTCTCATCTCCTTAGTAAGTAGAAAGGCTTTTTTTTTCCCAGCAAATATGAAGTCATAAAGACATGTACCTGTGAAAATGCATTAAAAAACTCACCACCAACTTCTATACTCATTGCAACAATCTTAGTACTCTGAAATCTTCTACCTAGGATGCTGCACCCATTTTATACTCTTTGGTATCTCACTCTTGCACCCATTTCGTTGGTGCTTCCTTAAAATCTTTTTGAGAACTCTGGTTCCCTGATCCTATACCCACTCCGGATTCATTTAACTAAGTTCGCAGCAACAAGAAACTCTAAGATGCACAACCTCTCTACTTGTCTGACGTCTCCCACAGGAGCGGGGATTGCTCACGTAGAAAAGGCAGAGGAAGAGATAAGTGGAGAAGATCATGAAAGACTGTCAATCCTTCAATCCTGAGATCTCTAGGATAATGGAATCAAACTAAGCATACGATTTCTGGCAACTGCTAGAACAACCTCCCAATCCCTAATCCATTATCTCTTAAGGACCTTTTCACCTATGTGGGAGATTTCACACAAATATGTTAGCAGGAATTACAGATAAGCCCTACACCAAGTTAAAGAGATGCCATAGGTCACTAGTCTCCTACAAATTCCGTTACTGAGGTGATCATGATGTCATTAACCATAACATGGGAGGAATCCATCAAGTCAAGGACACATTATCACCACAGGTTAAATGATTATCCTACCGTTAGCTTCTTCTCTGATATTTCACTTTGATAACAACCTCACAGAACTAGTCCGCGGTTCATCCAGGTTCTACATGGATTGATCTAAAGGTGCTTTACTTCAGTTTTTTTCTCAACCTAAAGAAGTCCTCTAGTATCTTTCAGTACACAAAAAATTTGTCCAATGATCAGCTAAAAATTAGTGTTGCTAGAAGTGTTAAGACTATTGCATAGTGGCTTGAATGTGTACAAGAGAAAAGGTATCAGCAAACACAAGTCAAGAGTACACGAATCAGTAATTATAATTATATGTCGACGATTGTAAATGACATACTCTAATAAAATGGATACAATGCATAAACTTAAATTTCATTTCATATATGATGCAGAATAATAAAACAGGCTAAAATATTTTAAAGCTAAAACTAGAATACAAGATAGCTTACATAAGTATCATTTTGATCAATAAAATTCTTCACTTGAGTTGCACTTTGAGATATATCCTTAACTTCTTCAACCAACATATGTATCCACTGCCTTCTTGTGAGTTCTGAGATATCCAAATCAGAAGCAGCACTAGTTTTTGACAACAAACTTTTGTCCTTTTGTGATGCAGGAAGACCTATCATACCAGCTGCAACAGTCAACATTTGCAGTTTACGCCGGTGACAGTTCAGATATATCTGAATATCCATTGGTTCTGCCTTTTCACATGATGACATTAGGACATTCAATGCTGATAGTTCAATTGATGCAGCTCTTTCACTTTCTTTTGAGTCACCTGATACTACATCAAGGTAGACATCTTTAGTAGCAAGCAGAAGTGGAGCAAGCACCTTTATAGACTCTGTGTACATTCCTTTTTCAATCATTTCATCTGTGATCTTTCTAAGTAATGAATCAAGTTTAAGTAAGTTAATCTCATGAAGAACTCTATCAACAGTTAGCAAATTCACAAGCTTGCAATGAGGCAGAAAGACAAAATCCTTAGTCTCTTCCAATTTCTTGTTCTTTGTCAGAAGCGATATGCAAATGGAGAACTCATTAAAAGCTTTTGCCTTAGAACCAGAAAAAAGGGACAGACAACCACTTAGCCAGAAGAAGCGACCCCAAAATGCACTGTTATTAGTCAGAATAGAATTTTGCTGAAAAATTTCTTGGCAGCCAGAGTGCCCAGCCAACATTGTCCTTGCATTTTGAGAAGTAACAATCGAAGGCATAATTTCTTCCTCAGCTGTGCAATGTACATGCTCTGCTGTTCCATTAGGATCGTTTTTCTCTGCGGTAATATTTGGACCGCTGAAATGATTACCTATACCAAAATAGTCATCGGGAGAATCCAAAGCTACCAACTCAATGACTTTGCAGAGATGATAAGATGCCTCCAAGAAAAACTCTGACTGTTTTGATTTGTTAGCAGACCATGATCCTTGGTCATAGTATAGCTCAGCAAGAAATAAACTACACAATGGTGACCTATCCTGACCCCAGTGTCTAGTCAATTTTTCTAATTCCAGAAACCTAATGAAGCTGTCTTGAAAAGGAATACCTTTGTGGGCAACCTCTTCTAGTAACAAATGACCTATTTGATAGGCACCACAATTTTTTGACGCTTTCGATATAAATTGTACAACATCATTATGCTCAAGAATTGGTGTGTATGTGGAAATGCTAGGAAAAGAACCGTCACAGCTACTGGAACAATCATGATTTTCAGTACTTTGCCTTTTGAGAATAAAAGGTTCTAAAAATCGGAAGGCAACTTTTGCCAGATCCTTGCCACCAGCTTCCAAGTCTTCTTTCCCTGACTTGCGACTTCTAAGCCTTTCAAGACGTGTACTACGCCTTTCCTGAGGATGATCTCTGTCTGTACAGACATCCTTTTCCTTCACTTCACTTGATTTCTCAAATCCATGAGAACCTAGTGACGTGTTATCACCAACAGGACAAATACCATGTGCCTTTCCTTCTGCAGGGTCCAGAATATTTTCTGGAGCTGCAGCTAAGCGTATGTCAATCTTGGTACAGGTAAAACTTCCCATATTTTCAGAAATCTGAATTCCTGAGCTCCCCTTATCAGGGCTTGCATCACCAGAAGAAACTTTTCCTTGTCTGTCAGTTGAGTTTTCACTCATTGCATCATCATGGTCATGCGCGAACCCTGGCCCAGAAATCTTCCTATCTTTTGGAAGAAAAATGCTAAGGATTCCATCTACAAGGGTTGACCATGTTGCTCCAGTCAACTGCAGCTCTATGTTCTGATTGCATCTTTTTGACACTGTATTATTGTCTATCTCATCATCTGTTAGTTTTCTTTTGTCTGGAAACTTAAGCCTGACATGTTTTGGTTCCAGTTTATCTACACCACGTGGTGCAAACGCTACTGGTTCAGCATCCTCGATGGTGTTCTTGACATGCAAAGCACGAGAATGTGATGGCCAGTGCCTAAGTATTAGATTTGCCACAGAGAGGCATGCAACCTCATCCCCTATCGCAATAAGTACCTCCAAGAGTTTTTCCATGCAATTCCCTGCATACAATAACTATAGTTGTTTAATTATAAATGCTAGAATGAATATCAATAGCAAATTAAACAGGCAAAAAATCTTATAACATACTAAATGGACATGAACTGGGGCTTGCCCCAATGGTAACACCCTTCTGCTTAATAAACAGAGGTTCTACCATTCAGGTTCAAGCACTTGGTGCTGCATCACCAAGTAGTTGGGCCCTGGTAGATAGAGTATGGGTGGGTCTTGCTCCCTTCCCGCTCTCTCCCAAAAAGAATGAACTACAAGGACAGGTAAGATATGTACAGTTGTTAGGGCTGCATAAAAGCCCTTGCTCAAATGCCCATCTCGAGGTGCTCATTAAGCCCATTGTGCACGAAAGCGTTCCCAACTGATTCCAAACAACCGAATCATTTGCATCAATCTCTACAGCTTGAAGATAGCAGTGTAGAGCACTCTCATAATGCATGGAGCCTTGTTGGAGGAAGACAGCAGCAAGATTCTTCAGGGACAAAAATCTGTTCAAACAATGGAAAGGAGAACAGTGTTTCTTCCAAGTTTATTTGCAAAAAAAAAAAAGAAAATAGAGAGAGAAAATGGAAGGTTTCAGGCTGCAAACCTTAACTGCAAGAGATGACGATCACTAGCATTATCATCGATCTAAAAAAACAACAATATGATTATTACCATGAATGTGGAGAATAATCTAAAAATTCTTTGGCTGCCGAGTTTACCTGAGCACTCGATACCAGAGGGTCCTTCAAAACAGCCTCTAAAAGTTCACGAGCTTTTGCATAGTCTTTAGCTTGCAATTTCAGAAGTCCCTCATGATAAGTTTGAGAAACATGAAACTCCTAAAAAAGATGCTCAGAATTTGTCAAGAAAGAGTTCCATGTAAAGCAGTAGTTTCCGATGAGAAAAGTGTGCCATAATCGTATATCACATTCTGAAATAAATGCAGGCTGATGAAATAATGAAAAATCAGCAAGCTAATCTTTAACAGAAATTAAAACACAACAAGCATGTCCCAGCACAAGCAGTGAGCATGATGTTTTGTGAAAAACATACGTAAGAATGCTTAGACACAACTGCACGTGGTTCATGAGTATACTGGTAACCAGTTATTACACTGGTACAGTATAGGGGACCAGTTATTACATTTGAGTGCAAATTGTGAAAATATGGGGTGACATCAATGTTTAGGGATTTTTCATGCATTCCGGCCCCAATTCTAGAGGAGCTGCACCAGTAACAAAAGAAGGAACTCAGGCAACACATTGATACAACAGAACATGCAATTCACCATCTTCTCTCTTTTTTCTTCCTTCTTTTCTACTTTCCTACGGTGTGGTGGTTGTCGTGAATTTTACATAGTATTAGATTATTTTATCTTTACTTTTTTTTTCTACAGGAGTCCATCATTTTCCCCACTCTTTTTCTTTTTTTTTTCAAGAATAAACTGCATGCATATTAATTTTTAAGCATATCCATAAGCAAATAAAAACTAATATGATTTCACGTTTGTGAAGCTTGGTGATGTCTATTTGAATGCATACCTGGTGGAGATTTTTATTTAAATCAAATAAAGGCTTATATGTAGAATCCTGATTTCAAAGCTAATGCATAATCACATTAGCCCGATTCTAACAAGTTCTGGGATTCAGTTTGCTCACTTTACTCCTTACTGCTCTAGATCAGTTCCATAGCATGGTTATAGTGTGAGAGAACCATTTGTTGCATTTGTTCAACTTAGATACTAAACTTACAGTGCAGGATGATATAGGCATGGCCCATTCATCTTGACCAAGTTACATAAGCAATCTCAGCATCAGTATATCAAATCCTGGCTGGACATGGGAGAAACAGTTGTTCTACTTGGGAGGAAAGTTAGACACTCTTTCATGTTTAAACGGTCATTATGGACCGAAAGTAGGTCATATGTAATGCTATAATAGCACCGAAGTAGAGGAATTCATGTAATTTTGGCTCTTATAGGTATCGAGCAACATCCAGCCTCAGTAAAAGAAGGATTTTACATTACAAATGGATGCAGCATAGTTTATACAACAAACATAGATCAAGCTGTAGACGAGAATTTAATGTATCATCTGTCATATTTGTTGGCCTGCATGGTATGGCATTATGTCAAAATCCTATCACACAGCAAGTAAGAACTTGACACTAGAAAGTATTTTTTTCTGTTTCATCTAAGTTCATCCTGTTTCTGACTAGTATATAGCAGGAAGTGAAACCATTCAAACAAGAATTTCTAAACCAGATCTACCATCTTAAGTTGAAACTACAATATGCATGATCATGGTAGCAATAACAATTAGACATTACTGCATGCTAATAATTGTTCTTTCATTATATCAAAGTCTTATTTTAAGTAGTTAAAGAAAATTACATAAACACATGACTGAAAAGAATACTTGCATATATTTGAAATAAATATATGTGCCCTCATTTATAACCCAATTTACAATCATCTAATATACCAAGAAAACCCCTAATGATACATAAGATATCTAGAAAATTTTCAGTATTAATGATAGTAAAGCCATGGAAACCCTAGTTCACTCCAGTACATGACATATCTAGAAACCTCTGAATGTTCATCTCATTATCAATTGCCTCGCCTGCAGCTCATACGCTAGCAAATAACATCTTTTCAAAATTTTGCATACAGCTACACACAGGAGTTCGCTTTGATATACTATTTTACTTTCTCTTAATAGAATTCTCTGATGGATTCTCCCCACCACAGACATTAGAGGGGAACTGAGTTAAGCACACCACAAGAAGCATCCGCAGAAAACTTTATAAGAAAAGTGGGTTCCCGCAATGAGCTAGACGGGCACCACTGAATCAAGCAATTGTTCTTTTCAAGATTCAATCTTCCGATGCAGAAAATGTGCAGCAAGTAAAAGAACTAGGTAAAATCAAGAAAGTGTAACGCATAATCCCTAGCCGAGTGCGAATTAAAAACCGAAAAAATTAGTCAGCAGAGCAAATGGCATCCACCAAACAACACTAGAATCAAACGTCGCACGAATAAGAAGCACAAAAAGAAAAGAAGAAAGGAGTGCAAAGGGCGGGCCGTGCCTGGGCTTCTTTGGTGGGGGCGAGCGGCTCCCACTGGCCGCTGGAATCGGTCTCGTTGATCGCCGCAATGGAGAACTGGAGAAGACGCCATGGAGGCATTTAGATAAAGACGAGGAGGGAAAGCTCGGGGAGAGAGGGGAGGGAAGTGAGGGGAAAAAAAAAAAAGGAAGAGAGGGGAGATGGCGCTCACCATGGCTAGAGGCAGTTTTGGGCTCTTCGAACCTGAGACTGGTTGCAGTCCTATCGGCGAGCATGCAAATCCAACTCCAGCCCCGGATCCAGATAGAAGTTTTGAGGACTTTGCCTTGAGGATTCTTCCTTTAGAAAGGGGTCTCAACCGTGGGACCGTGCAAGCCCTATTTTTGCTCTTTCAAAGTTACAATGGCCTTTCTTACCCAAAAAAAAAAAAAAAAAAGGTTACATGGCCTTCACTTTACGCTAAATATATGTGGAACCATACCAGTAAGTTTAAAGATTCAGTAATTTATATGCCCGATAAGATTGAACACCCAAATTACAGATTATTGCTGATAATGATTGACGAATTGAAATATCAATTAGAATTGTAGATTAAGCTGATCTCTCATCGAATACATAAACAAAATTGAATTACACTAATCTACATATCTATATTAAAATGAAGGTATCAGCCCCTGTCCACCGCATATTCATTTTCTTCATTTGACATGTGTACGGTGGTTTTATGGTTGAGGTATTTCAATTTTCGATAAAGTGTGAGGCATCTATTCTTTTTTTTTTTTTTTCTTTGCTTCAAACCTTCTGCTTCCTATTTTTCTCCTAGCTTCCTCATCCCCCTCCTTTCTCTCGGATCAAGATTGGCATGTTTGGAGTTCAGACGACTGCCTCCTCTCCATCCACAAAGATCGAAAGCGTGCCCACCTGAGCCCCTCGGTTGCTTGCTGCCTGAGATAGGGGCATTGATAGCATCACAGCCAATGGAGGGGCCAGTGGAGGCAATCGATATTAGCGATGAGGACAGGATCTGATCATGTCGACAAGGATGGAGCCCAAGGAGAAGCCTAGGAGGACTCCGATGGCGGGGTCGATGGCGACGTGGCGGACATTAGCAAGATAAGGGATGATGAGGAAGATGACATCGCTAGCATGGATGACGGTGATGGGAGAGTCAGTGAGATAGGCGCCACAATTGATGAGGGGTTGGACCTTGGAGGTGGTCTGGTTGAAGACGATAAAGGAGTAACCAGCTGAGAGTAGGTGGGCAGCCATGGACTAGCCCATAATGCCAGGCTTGATCCAATTGACCTTGGTTGTGGCCGAGGTTATAGGCCAGTCCGAGGAGACGGTCGATATTGGGAAGAATGGGTGGATGGCAAAATGACGGCGAAGGAGATAGAGATGGTGGGATTGGTGCAAGAGGGATAGGAGGCGAGCGAGCATCGGAAATATTATCAATCATCGAATCGGAGTCTCTTGATCATGTCGCCATGGTTTGCTCGTTTGGCCACGGGTGCCACAGTTGGAGGACCTTTCTCTGCTTCAAAATAAGAGGGGCGATGGATCTTCTGTTCCGTGAAGGAAGAGAGAAAAAAAAGCAAAAAAAAAAAAAAGGAGAAGGATTTCACGAGATCCTTGATTATGATAATAATGAAGATCCTTGATTATTATGAAGAAGAAGAAAAAAAAGATTTAAAGTTTAGATTTCTAATTTTTATTTTTAAAAAAATATTTTTTAAAATTTAGATCTCCAAAATTTCAATATCGAAAAAATAGAAAAAAAAAATCGATTTCTAAAGTTTAAATCTCTCGCAAGCCATCAATTGGAGGTATACTTATCAACCGATTTTTGATTGATATCTCATAAAATATAATTTTAATTATTTTAATTATTGTTTATATATATATATATATATATATATATATATATATATATAGAATAGTATAATAGAATTGATAAATAAAATAAATATTTTTTTAAAAAAATTATATTCCATACATTGCACGGGGTTATAAGCGAGTTATACTTGTATGCTATATATATACTTAGATTGAAAAATCTTATCGATAATCACGATATGTACATTTTAAACTATGTCTAGATTATAATCCAACAAAATTTGATATTTAGATTATTGAAAAAATATCATATCATTGCCATTGAAGCTGTTATTGCAAGGAAAACAAACTTTTATAACATGTGATTTTTTTTGTAATATGCAACCATCTTTCAGTTAGTCTTAGGATCTTACATGATCTTTTTAATTAATAATCCAAAGGAGTGTGACCCCTCGATACTTGCCTCTATTAAAGTATCCAAAAGCATAAGATTGCACATGTTTAAGAACACCAAGCGAGATGACTGCATTCCAAGTGACCCAGTTACGGTTAGCCCCATGGCCTAGAAACAAGTTAGCAACTTGGTTTGCCACCTCTAGCGTCGAAACCAGACTTCTTATGTTACTCTAGCATGCATTCAAAAGTCAGCTAATGGAACATTTAGGAACTTTTCAAAAAAGGTCTGTCAGTCTATAAGAACAAGCTGGCATTGCCTGCCCTATGACCACTACCAATCAGTTGGCTGGCTGGCTAGCTTGAATTAAAAGTATAAATGAGTCAAGTTGCTCACGAGCTACTCGAGCTCGATTTGAATCTGAGCTCGACTCGACTCAGTTAATATTGAGCTCGAGTAGCTTTTCAAATCAAGCTCGAGTAAAGGATACTTGGTTTGAAAACTCACAAGCCTATTCAAATTTATATATATTTTTAATAATATTATTTTATTTATAATATATATATTAATACATATATTAGTAATATGTTAGAAATTGATTTCGAGCTCGAGTATAGCTCGGTTGATATTCGAGTCGAGTCGAATTGATTTCAAATTTTGCTTATTTTTAATCGGATCGAGCTCGAGATTGAAATATTAAGGCTCGATCGATTTCAAATCGAGTTTCAAGCTTGAAAATTTTGAATCGAGTCGAACTCAAGCTTCCAACTACTCAACTCGGCTCGACTCGATTGCACCTCTAGCATGAATGTACGTGAGACCTTGACACCAAAACACTGGAGAGATTTGCACTAGATATCAAAAAACAAATACGGTCACAATTTCCTTAGTTTAGGCATTGAAGAACACAATGGTGACACAATTATGAGTAAATCATTGCAAATATCATTCTTACCGGACCATATTTGTAAATCTTTGTTCAACTAGCTTTATGGGTGCAAATGGGTTGGGGCGAATCAGATTATGAGTCATGATTCAAACTCGATACCCATACCCATACCCTGACCTGGTTCCTTTCTCGAATCCTAATTTGGACCCATACCCAACCCAATAGAAGATTACGTTAGCTCGAGTTGAATCGATGGCCAAATTTTTGATCAAACGGATCATTCACATTGGATGGGGTCTATGTACAATCAGATCCTAACCCAAAAAATTCAGATCTAAGTCAAATATGGATCAGATTTAGATCATGCATTTGGCAATAAGTTACAAATTTTGATTCATGCTTTTTATTTTATAGTAAGTCCATGCATCAACATGAAGAATCTTATCAAACATTCTACAAAATTGTTGAATGTTTAGAAATATGGTAGTCCAAGAATTGAAGTAGGAGGAGAAATATAAAAGAACGTGTAGTAGTTTCTTTGGCTTGGTTTGTATCAAACATGAGTACAACCCTTTATATAGACTCGTGACAATCCTTTACATATCCTATAGTAACCTACCAAATAATAATACAATGACTTTTCACATTACATAACATTTCATGCATTAAAAAACATAAATACACATGACTCTTCATCTATCATGACTTTCAATCTCCTATGACTTATGCTGCAAAGCATTAATCAAGTTTAATTTCCAACATCCCCCCTTAAACTTGATTCTTCCAAAGAGATAACCCCAAGAATTTTTCTTATTCTTTGAAAGGTTTTTACTTGCAATGGTTTAGTAAAGATGTCTGCAACTTGATCCTTAGTCTTTCTATACACAAGTTGTACTATCTTCTCTTTGACACAATTTCGAATAAAATGGTATCTTGTATCAATATGTTTACTTGATCATGATGGAGAGGATTCTTTGCCAACTCGATGGCTGATTTGTTGTCGATATGTATCTTTGTAGCTTTCTTCTGTGACACTTGAATCTTCATTATTAGGTTCTTTAGCCATATAGCATGGCAAATATAAGATTTAGCAGCAATATATTCAGCTTCACAAGTAGAGAGAGTGACGATTGATTGTTTTTTTAAGGACCATGTAAATGTGGTGTCTCCAAAGAAGAAAATGAATCCCGTAGTGCTTTTCCGATCATCAATATCTCTAGCACAATCACTATCTGAATAGCCAACCAACTCTAAAAAATTGTTAGATGAATAAAATAACCCATGATTAAAAGTACCTTTGATGTAGCATAAAATACGCTTTGCGATTTTTCAAATGAGACATCTTTAGTTCCTTCATATAACGACTAACAAGTCCAATTCCATAGAAAATATCCGACCTTGTGCATGTGAGATAGCAAAGACTTCCAACTAAGGCTCTTAAAATATATTGGATTAATATCTTTTCCTTCTCCTCTTCTTGATAGCTTCATTCCAACTTCTATTGGAGTATCAACTAGATGACAATTTTCCATAGCAAACTTGTCCAAAATCTCTTTAGTATAATGAGCTTGTGAGATAAAAATGCCTTCTTTCTTTTGCTTTACTTCTAATCCCAAGAAGTGAGAAATAAGCCCAATGTCAGTCCTCTCAAACTCTTTGACCATAGAGGCTTTAAATTCTTTGATCATTGATAGACTATTTTCCGTGAAAATCAAATCATCTACGTACAAACAAACAAGTAGAATTTTTTCATTATTGTTAGTCTTCATGTATAAAGCATGTGCATAAGAATATTTTGAAAAATCACTCTCAATAAAGTAGTCATCAATTCTGGCATTCCAACATCGAGGAGCTTGCTTTACTCCATATAGAGCTTTTTTCAACTTATATATTTACTTTCTTCACCTTCTTTCACATAGCCTAGGGGTTGCTCTATATATATTTCTTCATTAAGATTATATTTAAAAAAACTGATTTTACATCCATTTGAATTTTTTTTAATTATTTTGAGTTGCCAAGGAAATAATAAGATATACCATCTCTAGGCGTGCAATTGGAGCAAAAACTTCATCATAGTCGATACCTTGTTTTTGTTTGTAGCATTTTGCAACCAATTTTGCTTTATACTTCCCCTTGTCTTTTGCATTTCTTTTAGTTTTATACACCCATTTTACACCAATAATCTTGTGTCCCTGTGGAAGATGGATGAACTCCCAAGTGTCATTCTTGATTATAGGTTGCATTTCTTCATCCATTGCTCTTCTCAATTTTTCTTCAATATTTGATTCTTCAAATTTGATAAGATCATATATTTCAAAAAGACAAAATATGGTAAAATCTTCTTCATTAGTATCATCAAGTCTTCTCATAATATTGTAAAGATCTTAATGTTTTTTGTCTTTGGGATGCTTCTGTCTTCAATACTTGCAGTTGACTCTCTTGATGATTCTGTTTGTCTTTCTTCTTGAGATGAAGTTGGTTCTTCATTTATTGATTTTTCCTTTCCATCAATGATACTTCTGCTTTACTCTTTTTTCTTTTTGTTTGTCCAATTTCATATCTGCTCTGTATCAAATTTGACATCTCTAGAAAATATAATTTTTCTTATTAGAGATACTATAAGAAAAGAGTATTTTTATGATGAAATTATTTATGATGTAAATATTTTTATTATCAATAATAATATTTATGATAAAAAATAAATTTTATCATAAATAATAAAATATTTACAGTGAAAGTAATTTTTCATCATAAATAGTTGAATATTAACGATGAAAAAATTATTTCATCATAAATATGAATTATTTACTATGAATATTTTCATCATAAATAATATATTATTTATTTTAATTTTAATTTTTAAATATTTATGATAAAAATATTTTCATCTTTAAAAATTTAAGTATTTATGATGAAAAATATTTTTTTTATCGATAATAAGGTTATTCCCAATGAAAATATTTTTATCACCAATAATTAAAATTTTAAAAAATTTAAAAAAATTAAAAATTATAGATTATTTATGATAAAAATTATACATCATAAATAATTGAGTATTTATGATAAAAAAATTTTTTTATCATAAATACTCTTTATTTATGATGAAAATATTTTCATCATTAATAGTTAAAAAAATTAAAAATTTAAAAAAAATTAAAAATTACTCATTATTTGCAATAAAAATTTTCATCATAAATAATCAATTTTTATGATGATAAAATTTTTTTTATCATAAATACTTGATTATCTATGATGAATGTATTTTCATCATAAATAGTTAAAAAATTAAAAATTTAAAAAAAATTAAAATTACTAATTATTTATGATAAAAAAATTTATCATAAATAAAATTTTTTTATGATGGAAAAAATTTTCATCATAAATACTTTATTATTTTTGATAAAAAATTTTCATCATCAATAGTTAAAAAATCAAAAATTAAAAAAAAAATCAAAGTTGATTATTATTCATGATGAAATTTTTCATCATAAATAAGTTATTTTTATGATGAAAAAAATTTCTTCATAAATACTAGATTATTCACGATGAAATTATTTTCATCGTAAATACTTAAAAAAATCAACACTTTAAAAAAAATCAAAAGTTACTTATTATTTATGATAAAATATTTCATCGTAAATAATAATTATTTATAATAAAATTTTTATTTTCATTGTTAATATTTTAAAAAATTAAAATTTTAAAAAAATCATAAAATTTAAATTTTTAATTTTGTGTAAGACAACTGCATCTATTTTTTGTAGCAGTTGTATATATCTTTTGTCCTTTTACATGATAAAGAAGAAATGTAAGTTATGATCCAGACCAAATTTTTTGTATAAAAAAATCATATGAAAGTAGGTGATATTCGTGGATTAGAATGAATAGATCTTTTTAAATAAAATATGCTATACGTTTATTTATGACGTAAAATTCATCTGTTCATCACTGTCACCATTACTAGTGATATCAATGAATCTTTCTGATGGAGTGTCTATATTAAGCTGCATGAAAGGAGCTTCTTTTCATGAAAAATTATATAATTAAGCAGTGCATTCTAGTATGGCTTTCACAATCTCAAAAGGTACCATACTTTCCGCATCGATCGATGTTCAAATATATCTTTGTAGGAGTTTCAATCATGAGAAGACAAACAATATGAGCACTCATCTTTTTAGCAATACAAGGCATAAATATGAACTTGTATTTTATAATACAACTTGCACTACCCACAGATCTACTTTGATTCTGATTAATTACTAGATTTTTATACTCACACAATTCCTAACGAATTTCTTAAGCTCGATCCTTACATGCATGCAATATACAAACTTCTGGATCTCTAACTTTCTGTCCCTATCTTATCCTTCAATTTTTAATCATGATGGATTTCTCTCACGATCTTAGAATCATCGTGGTATTCTCAAACTCTGACTTTCGAAATGAAAACTTCAAGAAAAAAGACGAGCTCTAGGAGATCGAAGACCTCAAAACTATCGATCTTCTATAATATTCATTCCATTGCGAAAGTCGAAGAGCTGTTCTTATAACAATTATCACTGACGTAAACTAAACTTTTTATCAAATTATATTTTTTATATACATAATTTTTTTAAAAGAAAAAACTTTTTTTGAAAAAAAAATCACAAATTAACTATTTATATAAATTTTTTTGATTAATAGAAAATTATTTTTTTGATGAAATTATTTTGAAAAATTTTTTTAGATCAAAAATTTTTTAGATTAAAAAAAAATAATTTTACTTTTCATCATGAATATTTTTTTAATATCATTTTTTATTGTTAAATTTTTCAGATGGAAAATTTTTTTGGTGAGAAAAATTTAAAATTAATTTTTATAAAATTATTATTAGAAAGATATTTAATTATTAGCGACATAAAATAAATTTTTATCGTAACTAGTCTTTAAATTTTTTTATCAATTTTTTTTAAAAATATATTTGCAATATAAATATAATTTTCATCGACAATCATGTTTTAAAAGTATTATTTTAATCAATTTTTATGAACAAAAAATTTATTAATTAAAAAAAATTTATTAGCGATGAAAATTATTTTCATCGAAAAAATTATTTTAAAAATAATTTTTTTTAATTTTTTTTTGAAAAAAAAATTGTTAGAGAGAAAATTTTTTTTTTGCAGTATTTATTAGCGATGAAAATCAAATTTTCATTGCTAATAAAGTTATTAATGATGAAATTTTTTTTATCATGAATAATTTATTTTTGAGTAAAATTTTTTTAGAGAGAAAAATTTTTTAGTGAATTTTTTTTTTATAAAAATTATTGACGATGAAAATCAAATTTCATTGCTAATAAAATTATTGATGATGAAAATTTTTTTCATCGTCAATAATTTTTTTTAGAGAGAAAATTTTTTAGTGAATTTTTTTTTTGATAAGAATTATTAACGATAAAAATAATTTTTCATCACTAATAATAGTATTAGCGATGAAAATTTTCATCGCTAATTTTGTATTCAATGCACGTCAATTTAATGTCCCTTCATGCGAAACCCAGGAAAACCCTCTTCCTTCCTCCCTCCCTCTCCCCTCTCTGAGCTCTCCCTCTCCCTCTCTGAGCTCTCCCCCCCGTCGTCGCCGCCGTCCATGCCCCCGACCACCGTTACCATCCGTGCCTCTCCGCCACCGTTGCCATCCGCAAAATCTTCTTCCTTCCCTACCTCCAACGCCGCTGTTGCCGTCCACCAGAGAGGGGCGAAGAGGGGGACGTGCGCGATTGGGGGCAACACTGGGGCGGGGCTGGGGCCAAAGGGTGGTCGGGGGTGACATGGGGGTGGGGAGGGGGCTGTGGGCGGCCTGGGGTGACACGAGGCCGAAGAGGGGGTCGGCTGGTGGAGATAGGGTCGGGGGGCGATCGGGAGCGACACTGGGGCGGGGAGGGGTCCGTGGGCAGTGGGGGGCGACATAGGGCCGGGAGGGGGTCGGCCGGCGGAGATGGGGTCGGGGGGCGGCCGAGGGCGACACGGGGGCGGGGAGGGGTTCGTGGGCGGTCGGGGGTGACATGGGGCCGGGGAGGGGGTCGACCGGCGGAGATGGGGTCGGGGGCAAGCCGGGGTCGACATGAGGGTGGGGAGGGGGCCATGGGAAGCCGAGGAGGGGTGGATGACAGCGGGAGGGGTGAAGGGAAGGATGAAATGATAGGAAAAAAATAAAAAAAATAAAAAAATAAAATATTAATAAAATATTTTATTATTTGATTAATAAAAATAAAATTTAGATCACAATCCAAATTGGATTGAAGTCGGGATTCGGATCAAGATCCTGATTCGGGAGTAGAGGTCGCGGGGGCAGAGTCCGGGCAGCATGTGTTGGGTGACGGTGCCGGCGCCGTGGGAGTGGGGGCCGTGGGCGACCGAGTCCGGAGCTCGTTTAGGAGAAAAAATATTTTAAAAAAAAATTTTTAGATAAAAATATTTTAAAAAAATAAAAAATTATTTATTATTTTTAGATTAAAAAAATTTAAAAAAAATAAAAAATCATTGGGCCCTCAGGGTTATGTTTCGTATTATTATTTTACATTAATATTATTTTGCATGCTCAACTACTTATAGTTTATTTTATATTTATTGTATAAATTTTTTAGTATTACTACAAAATTTATAATTTTTTTTTGTTCCGCTAACACAATGCACATTACTTTTGCTTATTACAATTTAATTATTTTGTATATTTTTTTTATGCTTTTGCTTATTATAATTAAATATAAAAAATATTTTTATTTTAAAAAAAAAATTATTAAAATTTTTTATGAAAAAATTTCAATGCAGAATTACTCTTTTTTGATAAATTAGAAATTCATCTTTGAATGTATGTTCAGAGATGGTAGTTAAATTGTATTGAGCCGTAAATTTCTATTTAAGAGTCGATCTTGATCGAAATCGACTCTTAGATATTCCGTATTAAGGCTTTTTGAAAAAGTAATAATTTTATTATTGTTAATAGTTGATATTTTATTTATTAGATAGTACTCAGTAGTTATCTGTCTACTGTTCTCTGGGTATATGGTGGATAGGGTGCATAAGCATTATATTTACGTCGTATACTTGGAGAACCATGAGGAGATACTGTCGAAATTTTTACAATAATAAAATAAAATATCGACTAATAACAATAATAAGATTATTACTTTTTTGAAAGGGATAGGGTCACACCTATTAGTAATGATTTGAAATAGATAGGATCATGCATTTTTGCCTGAATCTGGATCAGGATTTGATCCGAAATTTGGATCGGAATTCGATCCAAAATTTGGATCGAGATCCAGTTCGGATGAATACCACTGAAATTTTTTTTATTGTTAATAATTTTCGTATTTGTTGTTAGATGGATATCAACAAAAGTTGCATGAATGCTAGAGATATTTTTTTGTCTGAATATCGAAAAGGTATTCGAGATTTTATTGACTTTGTACGGTATAAGGCTGATAGTACTAGTTGGATAAAGTATCCATGCAAGAGATGTATCAATATAGTATATCGTCATATAATATTTATTGAGGAGCATCTACTATATTATAGTATGGATAAGAAATATACTTACTGGATATAGCATGAGGAGTGTGATCCGAATGAAGTTGTGCACGACAATGATGATACTGAAGATGATAGTGATGCTGCTGAACCTGTCAAATATGATGGTATAGAAGAACTATTAGATGATTTACATCAGGGTGTTTGTTCAAATGTACGCATGAGTACTAGTGCATCTGAAGAAAATTCTGATCATGAACACAATATCCGACTTGAGATAGAAGGGACTTTTGAACAGTTTGCAGAGCTTGTAAAGGATGCACGAGAGCCACTCTATCCAAATTATGCAAAGTTCTCCAAGTTAAAATTTTTGATAAAATTACTTTATATTAAAACTGTGAACCGATGGAGTCAGAAGTCATTTGATTAAAATTTGATATTGATTAAAACAGTTTTTCTCGATGGAGAGAGACTTCCGAAATCATATTCTGAAGTAAAAATATACATGTAAAAATTGAAACATGACTATATTCCTATACATATCCGTAAAAATGACTGTATATTATTTTATAAAGATAACGAATAGACAACTAAATGTCTGAAATACAATGAGTCTAGGTACAAAATCGATAACAGAAAAGGAAAGAAGATACCTTAAAAGATTTTGAGATATTTTTCATTGATTTCAAGACTTCAAAGGCTGTATATGTCCATAAAGATAGCAAAAAAAATGAAATGACATCATGAGCAGCAGGTTCTGGAGGAGAACATACTTAGCCATCTGGTTGACTCCGTAGTATGAAAAAATTTTGATGCAAAGCATCCGTACTTTCTGAGTGACCTGCATAATATCCGACTTGATTTAGTGATAGATGAATTTAATCTCTTTGACAATGTGAGTAATTCCTACAGCATGTGGTCTGTGATGCTAGTTGTATATAATATGTCACCTTGAAAGTACATAAAAAATTATTTATTTTTATGTCACTGTTGATTCTGAATCCAAAAATATCAGGTAATAAAATTAATGTATATCTACGATCGTTAATCGATGATCTAAAGGAGCTATGGAAAAACAGAGTACAGATATATAATTATGTGAGTTGAAAAAATTTTAAGTTACATGCTTCAATTTTATGGACCATAAATAATTTTTTTGCATATGAAAACTTATCTGTGTGGAGCACTAAAGGATATCTAGCATGTCCAATATGCAATAAGGATGTATCCTCTTTACATTTAAAGCATGGACGAAAATATGCTTCACGGGTCATCGATGGTTTTTACCTGGTAATCATTCTTGAAGGACCTGTTACAACCAATACTTTGATGGTAAGTCCGACCGGCAACTGTCACATAAGGAGTTAAGTGGAGTAGAAGTTTTAGAACAATTTGAAGTTATTGAAAATATTCAATTTGAAAAAATATCGGGTACTCGCAAGTGGAAG